>NW_018227741.1:27679-42063 GCF_001263595.1 Phalaenopsis equestris
GGGTTGTGAGTGAATGGGGGTGTAGATGAGTGTAGTGAGTGCCTTAGCTCCAGACCAACACCCAAGGCCAACCCTAAGGTCCAGCAATCCTAAGGGTGACTCATCCTGAGTTTCCCCCACAGTGATCCCACCTATTAAGTACTTAGAGGTTGAGACCAATATGTGGAACTTCAAGTTGAGAAGAGAAGGGTAGAATTTCTAATGGTGAGGGTTTCAAGTCTAGTCTTCTAGGAATAGTCAACAGGAAAAGTCCTATGGCTAGACCCTAGGCTACTAAATGGGACAAACTAAACCTCAACCAAAAAATGAGGTCAACAATGACCTTTTTCACAAATCTTTTCTTGAGAAGCTTCCATTGAAGTGTTTACAACATCAATGATTCCTTTTGATATCTCATGTGTTCATACATTTTTCTTGAGCATAGGATGAGATCTTATAGAAAGTTTATCATCGTGTTGTGTGTAGAAATGATCTACAGCTTGTAACATTTGCACAAGATCTTTCATTTTAGCAAGTGTCTCTTTTGTCTCTAAGATTAATTCATCATGTCTTTTTCCATCTCTTGAGATACTCATATCTTACACTCTTGGTCCTAAATGAAGTTTAATAGGTACCCGAGTATATTAACTCTCTGATAGGAATTGTTGGTTCATTTCTTGATGAGTAAAATTTTCTTGTTCAACAAGTTCTCTTTTCATGGATGTATAAATTACACATCCGTTTTGTCCAAAAGTTAAGAGATAGAACATCTTTATTTTCTTGCATGTCTTTTGAACACAGAATATATAGTTTGTATTGAAAAGAAATATTCCCTTTGAAAAAATTGGGATGTATTATCTCCGTACTAGACGGGTACTAGATGAAATTTATTATATTTTACAGAAGATGTGTCCTTGAAAACACTTTCCTCAAATTCATATGCTTCAAGATTTCTGATCTCATTTCTTTTCTTCTTTCTTTGAAGAGAATGATTTTTATTTCTTCGTTGGGTTTGTGTTAGTGTAACACTCTTAGAACAAGATACCACCTCATATATGGAATGTGAGAAAATACCATCTTCATTATAAATTTTCTTTCCTCTCTAATCAAAGTCTTCATCCATTCTCTCAAAAGTCAATGGTTCTACAAAAAGTTCTTGAGGGAGATCTTCTCCAAAAAGATGAAAATCTTCGTAGTGATTTAAGTTAAACTTCTCGAAGGGTTCTATAATGATTTGAGAAGGACTATTCATCATAAATTTAGTTTCATCGAACAACCCAAAGTCATTTTGGTAGAGGCAAGTACCCTCATTGATTGGTGAATTAAGATCTTGAAAGTAAGAAAATACTGAGTCCAGAGAATTCATTGCAATTTTTTGAAAAATTTAGAAGAACGATATGTCAAAATTTACTATAGCCTCGTTCTGTAAACTGGGAGTTTATTATATTATGTCATTTTGTTTGTCTTGTCATTATGGAATGTATGTCATAAATATGATGGAATGTTTTTTTATAAATACCATGGGATGTTTGTCATAAATAGAGTTAATATTAAGAAAGATAATTCTATCTATCAAAATATGGAATATGTTTGAATGCAAAATGATTTATTTAATGAGAGATGAGAAGAAATAAGGTCCCTATTGGAGTCGCCACTCTCTTGTTGACTGTCAGACTCTCTTCTCATCCTAACTGCTGCCAATTTTTGTGGTCATGTCATTGGTTTGTTATTATCATTGAAAGGAGTTACCACTCTATTTATATAATTTATTGCCCTTTTTTTCAAATAACTTATTCATTTGGACATGTGAAGGATCCTCAGATAAGAAATTTGGAGAAAGAAGAAAAAGGGCTGGAAATAGAAAATAATAGAAAATGAAAATATCAGGATGATTTTCATTATGGGAATTATTATAGAGAAAATGGATTCTCATACAAGGAAAACCAAATGAAAAGCTCAATAACAAGAGATATAGGTATATTACATATTCCAAGTTCTTTATTCTCCTATAGAAGCAAGCTTCTATAGTTAATTACATCTTAGACAATCAGACTGTTTAAGAAAACTCTTGATCAACATTAACACTCATTCTTGTAAGAAGTTTAATGTCAAGATCAAGGAAAGAAACATAAATTTTTGAACCTAGGGTAATAGGTTTCTAAGAATCTGACTATACCCTAATGGTTTAGTTTTGTCGTTTTGTTTTTTGTTGATGTCATTATTTTGTCATTTTGTTTTTTGTTGATGTCATTATTTTGTCATTTTGTTTTTTGTTGATGTCATTATTTTGTCATTTTGTTTTTTGTTGATGTCATTATTTTGTCATTTTGTTGTCATTGTTTTTGTTGTTGTCATTTTGTTTTTTTTTTGTCATTTTATTTTGTTGTTTTGAGATTTACCTGTTCCGCTTCAAAATTTCGTCCTGTAAAATAGTGTTGGCACACCCTATAACATGCAAAGTAAATGTAAAGATTTCATGTCCCCAACAAACCTGAAAAACTGAACATGATTAACATGAAATCATGTTAAAATTTTTCAATTTGGTTGGTTGAATAAGTTTTAAACAACCCGGTCAAGATGTGTGTGGCTCCATCATCCCGGGGTCGTAAAGTATTCAAATATACCTAGTCCAAAAGGTGTTTAAGCTAGGATCAGAATATTCTTGTCAGCAATCATAGAATGCTTCGTCCTAGGAATCTTTGTAGATCTGAACACATGTGTTCAATTTGCGTTCGGTGATTTCTATTCATTAGGGTTCAATTTAATTTTTAATGTTATATTTAGATTTTAGGGGTTAGAAAATTTTAGGTTGTTTATGATTTATTAACTGAATTTTGTCATTTATTTTTGCTTGGGATGACTCGATCATGATCTCGTCGTTCGGGATCATTATGTTTGTGCTTTGATTAGCTACGAGTGGCTGGAAGATATTTTTTTATCATCCATGGGTTACCTCCTCCCAAAAATCTCATAAAACAAGTTCTACTTTTAGGTTCAAGTTTAAGTTTTAATGTCCTTTAAAGTTAAATTTATGTCATTTGAGTTTATGTCTATCGGTTGATGAGATGGATTTAGATCATCCATAATGTCTTTTATTTTAGGTTTGGTGTCGGTCGGACTTAAAGAAGTTTGAATAAGCCTAATAAAGATTAGACTTAAGATTTAGGTTTAATGTTGATAAAACATAATGGCTGATGCCATTTAGATTCAATTTGGATAGAACCTAAGTTACGAAGGTGATTTAGGTTCTATGTAGGTAGAACCTAAAATTTTAAGATGATTTCGATCCAATTTAAGTAAGACGTAAATTTTGATGTTTTTTAGGTTCAATTTAGATAAAACCTAAGTTTAAGATGGTTTAAATCCAATAGAAGTAGGATTTAAGATGATTTATGTTCAAAGTAAGTAAAACCAAAAGTTTAATATGGTTTATGTCAAATTTAGGTAAGGCCTAAGGTTTGAGACGATTTAGGTTCAATGTAGGTAGAAACTAAGGTTTAAGATGATTTAAGTCCAATGTAAGTAAGACTTAAGGTATGAGGATGATTTAGGTTCAATATAGGTAGAACCTAAAGTTCAATTTCTTTTTAAGTCCAATGTAGGTAGGACTTAAAATGATTTAGGTTCAATGTAAGTTGAACCTAAAATTTAATATAGTTTAAGTCCAATATTAGTAGGAACTAAGGTTTGAAGATGATTTAGGTTTAATGTAGTAGAACCTAAGGTTTAAGAGGATTTAAGTCCAATGTAAGAACGATTTAAGGTTTGAGCAAGATTTAGGTTCCTTGTGGGTAGAACCTAAAGTTTAATGTGGTTTTAAGTTCAACGTAGGTAGGACTTAAGATTTAATATTATTTAGGTTCAATTTAGATAGAACCTAAGGATTGAAATGGTTTTAGGTTTAATTTAAGTAAGACCCAAAATATGAAATGATTTAGGTTCAATGTAAGTAGAACCTATGGTTTAAAATGGTTTAAGATTAATATGGATTGAACCTAAGATTTAAAATAGTTCTATGTCCAATGTAGATAGGACTTAAAGTTGATTTAGGTCTAATATAACTAGGACCTAAAGGTTGTTTAGGTTCAATAGGGATTGAACATAAGGTTTAAAATTGTTCTAAGTCCAATATATGTAGGACTTATGAGATATACATGCTCAATATGGATTGATCCTAAGGTTTGAAATGGTTCTAAGCCCAATGTAGGTGGGACTTATGGTTGATTTAGTTAAGTCTAATGTAGGTTAGACTTAGGGTTGACTTGGACTCAATATGGATTGAACCTATTGTTTCTTAATTGTTGACTTAGGTTCAAATTGGGTTGAACCTAAATATTTGATTTGACATAGGTTCAAGTTGCGTTGAATCTAAAGGTTTAAGTTATGTTTGATTCTTAGGTTCAATATGACTGAAACCTAAGGATCAAGTAGGTTTAGGATTGACTTCGGTTTGACTTAAATTCAATGTAAGTTTAATCTATAGGCTTAGGTTTTTCTTAGGTTCAATATGAATTAAACTTAAGGATCAAGCAGTTTTAGGTTCAATGTGAGTTGAACCCAAAGTTTGGTTTGTCTTAAGGTTTGGATTGATTTAGGTTTAATATGATTTGAACCCAAGGTTTTGAGTTGGTTTAAGTCCAATGTAGGTAAGACTTAAAGTTTATATCTGATGTCAGTTGGATCTAAAGAAGTTTAGGATTTAGTTAAGTCAAACGTAGATTAGACTTAAGATTTTCTTAGGTTCAATTTGGGTTGACCTTAAGATTTAAGTTTGTTTAGGTTCAATTTGGTTTGAACCTCAGAGTTTAGGTTGACTTAAGTCTAATGTAGTTGAGACTTAAAGGTTTAATTAATTCTAATTTAGATTAGATCTAATTAGATTTAAAGGTTAATTAAACCTAATATGGGTATGGTTTAATTAGATTAATTAGGTCTAGTTAGGGCTAGGCCTAATTGATGTTTAGGATTAATTAAGCCTAATATAATTAAGATTAACTAAATTAATTAGGTCTAAATTTGGGTTAGATCTAATTAGGTTTGAGTTTAATTAAGCCAAATGTAAGTAAGGCTTAATTCAATTAATTAAATCTAAATTTAGGTGAGACCTAATTGGAGTTTAGCTGGTCTTAAACCTAATGTTGTTAAGGTTTAAGGGGTTAATTAGGTATAATTGAGGTTTAGACCAAATTAGGGTTTATTTGTATCAAGCCTAATGTAATTAAGGCTTAAAAGGGGTTAACTAGGTCTAATTGGCTTTAAACCTAATTAGGGTTTATTTATGTTAAGCTTAATGTGATTAAGGCTTAAAAGTGGTTAATTAGGTCTAATTGGAGTTTTGAACTAACTATGGTTTATTTATGTTAAGCCTAATGTGATGATGGCTTAAAAGGGGTTAATTAGGTCGAATTCGAGTTTAGAACTAACTAGGTTTATTTATGTTAAGCCTAATATGATTAAGGCTTAAAAGGGGTTAATTAGATCTAATTGGGGGTTAGACCAAATTAAAGTTTAGTATGTCTTAAACCTAATGCTATTAAAGTTTAAAATAGTTATTTAATTCTAATTGGGGTTTAGATCTAATTAGAGTTGACGGTTACCTAAGCCTAACATAATTAGGCTTAAGGTAGTTAATTAGGTCTAAATGGGATTTAGACCTAACTATGGTTTAATGTGCCCTAAACCTTAAGATGGTTAATTAGGTCTCATTGGAGTTTAGACTTAATTAGGGTTTAAGTTTACCTAAGCCGAATGTAATTAAGGCTTAAAGTAGTTATTTACATCTAATTGGGATTTAGACCTAATTAGCGTTAAATGTGGCCTAAACCTAATGTTATTAAGGTTTGAGATAGTTAAATTGGTCTAATTGGGGTTTAGACCTAACTAGGGTTTTATAAAGTTTGGGTTCACTTGGATTGAACCAGATGCCTGAGTTTGGTTTGAATCCATTTTGGATTGGATCCAGATTTTAACCTAAGTCTATATGGATTAGACCTAAGTGTTATATGAGTTTGAACTCAACATTTGAGATTTTGAATTTTTGTTCTATAGGGGTTAGACCCAATAGTCTTGAGGAGATGTTTAAACACTAATTTTAAAGTTTCATGGTTTAATTAAATTAAAAGCACCCTTAATTTTCTACTTATCCACGCTACGCTGACTGGATCCTTGACAGATCCGAAAGACCATGCGACATGCTCCTGTTTGACTTTGTCTTTCACGTCAGCTACCACGTAGATCACACTTTATGAACCATCTCCTCCTCTAAATCCTTCTCCGTCATTGGATCAATACACGCACAAATAGATGACATCCGTTCATCGTCTCCATCTATTCTAAATCGAGAATTGTCCATACTAAAACACTCTAATCTCGCACCATACTCAACTAAATCACTGAAGATTTGTTCATACAGCTTCTTCTAGTCGAGATGAACACATCCATACAGCTAGATACATTTGAAATTAACATTCTCTTCGTAATTAATGAAACCGAACACGATTTTAGGGTTTGTTATCTATACCTTAGCCAAAAAGGCCTTGATTGGGTTGGTTGTAGATGTTTGTTGTGACTCAAAACCTCTTTGGTTAACCTAAAATTTAATTAGGGCATAAAAAATCCAAAATTACTATTTTACCTCAAAAAAAATCCAAAATTACTATTTTACCTCAAGGGCTCTCCACTTCATAACTAACTAAATTGAACTCAAATGACTGAAATTTTTATGGTACCCCACTCATGGGTTAAATAAAATATCATAGATGAAATAATGATTTTACTAATTTTTATTTAAGTTTTATAATTATTTTAGATCAAAAAAAGGATTTTCAATATTAATTTATTTAACTAATCAAAGTAATGTTTCTACTCATGGGAAAATAATTGGAGGTTCTCCTATGTTGGAAGACCACTTGGACAAAATTTCAAGATTTTTTAAACTATATTTTAATTATTATAATTATTCATTAATTTTAGTGATTAATTAAATAGAAAATGTATTTTAATTTCAAAAAATTACTTTTATATTTTTATTAAATCTCTTTAAATCCATAGAACTCAGAAAAATAAAAGTTTTTTTCATAATTTTTATTTTATTTATTAAGATTATTTTAATGACAAATTAAGAAAAATACACTTTTAGCATTTAAAAATACATAACTAAATTAGAAATGTTAGGAAAAATTTTTTAAGAGGGTCCCAAGTGATCAGAGAACAATTAAGAACACTTTTGGGCATTTTCATTTTTTTATAAATTTTTAATCTTTTTTAGTTATTTTTAATTAAAAAATAGCTCAAAAATGAACTAATTTTTTAAAATAATATTTACTTTTCCTAAGTTCTCCTAATTATAAGGAACTCTGAAAACTATTTTCCATAATTTTCCTAATTATAGTTTCGTTACTATAATTATTTTAATACAAAAATGCCATTTTACATGAAAAATAGACTTTATTAATAAAATTAACTCAAATGGATTTCAACTTTTTACAGTGAGTCAGAGTGGACATTATTTACGGTGTGGAATTAATTTTGTTAAGTTTTTAATAATACTACCTTTATTTAATTTTTTATAAATTTTAGACACTTATCTAGCTAGAAAGTTATGCACAATCACTTAAATACATTTTATATTTTTCCTAGAGTCGTCAGACCACAGGAACCTACCAAAACAAACCTCATATTTTTCTGGTTAACATTTTAATTTATATAATTAATTTAATAAAAAATGGGCCAATAGACTTGAAAATTAGTGTTTCAGAGCTTGCGGTGCCTTATGACCTTGGAAAAATTAGGAGACAACCTCACTATCATGATGAATCAACCCCTAAAGTTTCAAGCCATGATAATTATTATTTTCTTAACTAAAATTAAAATACTCCAGAGGGAATTTAATTAATTAAAAATCAATGACATATCAAATAATTTTTATTTTTATTCCACATTATTCTCCTCTATTCAGTGAGCAAGAAAGTTTTTTTTAATTTATTTTTATCATTTTTTTACTTCAAGTTATGCATTTTTGAAGTTTCAATATTTAATTAAATCTAAAAATACATATTTATCTAATTATCCATGCGACGCTGACTGGATCCTCAGTGGCTCTAAAAGTCCATGCGGCATGCTCCCAGTTGACGTTGCCTTTTGTGTCAGCTGCCACACAAGCCGCACTTTATGAACCATCTCCTTGTCTGACTCCTCCTCCGCTATTGGATCAATACACATGTAAATGGATGGCATTCGTTCATCATCTCCATCAGTTCTAAAT
Organism: Phalaenopsis equestris; assembly: GCF_001263595.1. Lineage (NCBI taxonomy): Eukaryota > Viridiplantae > Streptophyta > Magnoliopsida > Asparagales > Orchidaceae > Phalaenopsis > Phalaenopsis equestris. The sequence continues at coordinate 35,922 of NW_018227741.1, forward strand.
TCAGAACCGTCCATACTAATATGCTTCAATCACATTCGATACTCAACAAAAACACTCACAATATTTTCATATAGCTTCATCTAATCGAGATGAACACATCCATATGGCTATATACATTTGAAATTAACATTTTCTTCACAATTAATGAACTTGAGCATGATTTTAGTGTTCGTGATCTATACCTTAGCAAAAAATGTGAGGCCTCGATTGGGTTGGTTGTAGATGTTCGTTGTGACTCAAAACCTCTTTGGTTAACCTAAAATTTAATTAGGGCATCAAAAATCCAAAATTACCATTTTACCTATAGGACTTTCCACTTCATAACAAACTAAATTGAACTCAAATGACTAAAATTTTCATGGTACCCCACTCATGGGTTAAATAAAATATCAGAAAAGAATAATGATTTTACTAATTTTTATTTAAGTTTTAAAATTATTTTAGCTCAAAAATAGGATTTTCAAAATTAATTTTTTTAACTAATCAAAGTAATGTTTCTTCTCATGGGAAAATAATTTGAAGTTCTCCTATGTCGGAAGACCACTTGGACAAAATTTCATGATTTTTTAAACTATATTTTAATTATTATAATTAATCATTGATTTTAGTGATTAATTAAATAGAAAATGTATTTTAATTTCACAAAATTACTCTTTATATTCTTATTAAATATCTTTAAATCCAGAGAACTTAGAGAAATAAATTTTTTTTAAAATTTCTATTTTGTTTATTATGATTATTTTAATGAAAAATTAAGAAAAATACACTTTTAGCATTTAAAAATACATAACAAAATTATAGAAGTTAGGAAAATTTTTTTAATAGGGTCCCAAGTGGCCAGAGAACAATTAAGAACAATTTTGGGCATTTTCTTTTTGGCATTTTCAATTTTTTTTAAAATTTTTAATCTTTTTTTAATTATTTTTAATTAAAAGGTAGCTCAAAAATGAACTAATTTTTCAAAATAAACTTATTTTTTTTTAAGTGCCCCTCATCACAAGGAACTCATAAAACTGTTTTCCGTAATTTTCCTAATTATAGTTTAATTATTATAATTATTTTAATACAAAAATTCCATTTTACATGAAAATTAGACTTTATTGATAAAATTAACTCAAATGGATTTCAACTTTTACAGTGAGTCAAAGTGGACATTATTTACAGTGTGGAATCAATTTTGTTAATTTTTTGATAATATTACATTTATTTAAGATTTTATAAAATTTAGACACTTATCTAGCTAGAAAGTTATGCACATTAACTTAAATACATTTTATATTTTTCCTAGAGTCGTCTGACCAAAGAGAACCTACCAAAGCAAACCTCATATTTTTCTGGTTAATATTTTAATTTATATAATTAATTTAATAAATAATGGGCCAATAGGCTTAAAAAATAGGGTTTCAGAGCTTTAGGTGTCCTTTGACATTGGAAAAATTAGGAGACAACCTCACTGTCATGATGAATCAACCCCTAAAGTTTCAAGCCATGGTAATTAATAATTTCTTAACTAAAATTAAAATACTATAGAGGGTATTTAATTAAGTAAAAATCAATGACATATCAAAAAATTTTTATTTTTATTCCACAATATTCTCCTCTCTTCACTGAGCAAGAATTTTTTTTTAATTTATTTTTATGATTTTTCTACTTCAAGTTATGCATTTTTGAAGTTTCAGTATTTAATTAAATCTAAAAATACCTTATTTATCTAATTATCCACGCGACACTGACTACATCCTTGGTGGCTCCAATAGTCCACGCGGCATGCTCCCAGTTGACGTTGCCTTTTGTGTCAGCTACCACGCAAGCCGCGCTTTATGAACCATCTCCTCATCTATCTCCTCCTCCGTCGCTGTATCAATACATGTGTAAATGGATGACATTCGTTCGTCATTCCCATCAGTTCTAAACTAAGAACCGTCCACACTAAAGTGCTTCAATCTCATTCTATACTCAACAAAAACACTAACAATTTGTTCATATAGCTTCATCTAATCGAGATGAACACATATACGACTAGATACATTTAAAATTAACATTCTCTTCACAATTAATGAAATCGAGCACTATTTTAGGTTTTGTTAACTATAATTTAGCCAAATAGGTGATACCTCAATTGGGTTGATTGTAGACGTTTGTTGTGACTCTACAAAGCCCCTCCAAGCACAAATTTGATCTAAGGTTGAGCCAGGTAAGAGTTTAATCAAAGGGTGATGCAGCCTTGATCTAGAAGTGGGTTAGAGTGCTCAACAGAGGGGAGTTTTGATGGGGAGCTTCCTCATTTGGTCTAAAGAAGCTTCTGGGTGGTTTAATTTGAGGTTTCGTGGAGTTTAATGCAGTGACAAAAAACTCCCTAAATTTTTAAATCAAAATTGAGCTCGTGCTATGGATTTCAGTTGGGGAGAGTTGTTGCAATGAACTTAACCAACTTGGAGAGGCTCTAGAAGCAAATTGGAAGAGTTTCCCCAAGGATTTGGCACACTTGGAAGTTGGCAAAAAATGAGGCTTCTTATATCCATGGCTAATGGAAGGGCCTTAGGCTTTGATTGACTGGTGCAAATAAGCTTATATGGAGTGTTAAGCGACGCCAGTGACCAATCAAGGTTAGCTGCATAGTACGAGTTAAAATTTGAGATCAAAGGAAGGGTTGTCTTCTCAAATTTGAGCTCTCGGTGACTAGGGTGGCTGGCCAGAGGTGGGGTGGTGGCTAGTTGAGTCAGAGAGGGTCAGGGAAATTTTAATTGTGATTAGCCCTAAGGCTTGATAAGTGATTGCATAGGGGGAAGAGTTAAACCAAAATGGGGTAAGTGGCTCCTTAATCCAAGGGACCCTTGGTCCATGGCTTCAAAATTAGGTCTTAGGTGATTTTATTAGCATCCTAGGGGACCAATCAAGGTAGGATAGGATTAAGATTGGTTAATGGAAAATATTTGAGTTGATTTGAGGTTTAAGTTCAAAATTAGGGTTTGGACCAAAATTTGGATTTGGGCTTGGTTTGTGCTTGGCTTAAAATTTGAATGAATGGTCAATTGATTAATGAGGACGTCATGAAGAGTTTAGGAAGTGAATTTGGGAAATTGAGTTAATCACAAGGTTCAATTTGATGGAATTTGGAAGTTAAGTAAATTTTGGGGAATTGAGTTTGAGCTTGGGTTAGGTTGGGCTAGAGTTTGGATCAAGGCCAATTGAAGGTTTAATTTGGTGTGGGGAAATATTATGAAGAGTTTTGAATCAAATATTGAGAAAATTGGATAGGTTAGGGGGTTTAATATGATGGAAATTGGCTAAAGGTCAAATTGGGGGTTAAAATTAGGATTAGAATTTGGGTTTGAAATTGGACTCAATTGGGCATGAATTTGGTTCAAAATTGGTTTATATATGTCAACATTGAGCTTAGATTTGAAATTGGGGAAATTGAAATAAATTTGGTGGAAATTAGGGGTGATTTGGGGTAATTGGGCCATAAAGGGAAAAATTGGAATTTTTCTCAAAATTAGTCAATTTGGACAAATTAGACTTCATGGGTGATCAAGATTGGTTTTGTGAGTGTTTGGAATGATTTTGGAGGTTTTGAGAATTTTTGGGCCATGAAGGGCATTTTTATAATTTTAGCAAATTTGGGTTTTTTTGGGAATTTAGAAATTTTTTGGGTGTTTTGGGCAATTTGAGTGGTTTAAAAGGGTTTGAACTGATTTTGGGATAAAATTTAAGGATTTGGGTAATTTTTTGAAAATTTAGGTGTTTAGGAGCAATTTGGCAATTTTAGAAAAATTAGGGGTCAAAAGGCTAAATTGGGCATTTGGATTGGACGATATCAATTGAGGGTGTTAATCATAAAATTACCCATTTTTTTAGCCATGAAACCAAGGAAGCTCCCACTATGGATCCTCCATGTGGTGGTCTTACCCAAACCTTAGCCTAAAGCTAAGGGTTTAGGGGACCATCCATGTGAGTTTCCAAAAGGGTAAGGGATCAAGCTAAGCATATTTGGTTAAGGGTTTAGGTTGTGAGTGAAGATGAGGGGTATCAAGTGTGTGTGTGCAAGACTAACCAAGACCACACCACCCAGGGCTAACCCTAAGGCTAAACTGTCCTTTTGGGACTCTTCTTGAGCTCCCCTATTGGCTCCACCTATTAAGTGTTAGATGTTACAACCAACATGTGGAACTTCAAGATGAGCAAAGAAGAGTTTTAGAATTTTTAATGGTGAGGGTTTCGTGACTAGTCCTCTAGGATAGTCAACAGAAAAGTCCTATGGCTAGATCCTAGGCTTCTAAGCGATAAACTAGACCTCAGCTAAAAGTGAGGTCAAGAGTTCCCAGCCTGCCCAATAAAATACATATCATGGAATTGATGATTCAAATGGGAACACATTATAGAGCTAAGCTGTATCCATCAAGAACTTTGAAACTCAATTAGGATAGCTGGTAATTCAATGATCATTAGACCACTGGAGCATTACTTATCAACATTGAGGTGAACCCAACTAATCAAACTTTAGACTAGTGTAAGGAATTGGGAGTGAGTATTCGAGAAGTAAAGGGAGAAATCCATAAGAAAGAGAGTGCCCCTATAAAGCCTAGCTAAAGAAAAAATATATTTGCCCAAATGACAATCTTCAACCTCCATTCCATTAGAAACTTTAGAAGCTTAAAAAAGATCCTGGTAGCTTTACTATTCCCTATGTCATAGTAAAAGAATTCCATGGAAAGACACTTTGTGACTTAGAAGTTAGTGTAAATCTCATGCCTATGAGCATTTTTAAGCAACTTAGAATAGGAAAAATCAAACTGTCAGCTGCCTTTTCATTGTTGAAACTAGAGATATTTGATTTAATGTAATATATATTTAAATTTTTGGAAAGTAATATTTTAATTTTTGAAAATACAAGATCGAACCGATCTCATATAAACAATAGTTTCAATAAGAGAGCACACCACCGTAAGTGATACATATATCTCAAGGAATAAACATATTATTTACTAGTACAACTCTATTAAATAAACTAAAGATTTTTTTACATCCGTTTTAGTCTACGAAACCATTTATATTGACCGACAAATTCTACTATCTAATATAAACAATTAGAGAGGGTTTATATTAAGTTGGTTCTTAAAGATTCCTACAATGGCAAGCCCTTATAGTTAATTACATCTTAAAGGACCAAAGTTACCTAAGAAAACTCCTGATTTAGATCAGAAAGTGTTATCTTCAAGATTTTTAATGGATAGGACTTTTAAGAGATCGGACCAAAAAGTGTCAAATGGGAAAGGCTCAAATTTGGAACATTGTTATGGAATCCAAAGGGAGAAAACTAGGGGTTCTCACAGATCATGAGGAGAGCCTCAATGACTTCCCAAACTATCCTTTGGTTTGGAATTAATTTCAAGAAGAAACCTACCAAATATTTCATCCTACCAATTATTATTATTTAGAGCTTACATTTGTATGATATAAGCATACACATGGCCTGGAAGATAGGAGGATTTATAACACAATGAATGACAACCTTGCAATCCTAAAATGCATTAGGGCTTAAATTACACAATATGATTATGTAAAAGCCTAAAGATAAAGTGAGGATTTTTGTTGCACCAGACAAACGTCCTCAAAATCTTATGGCTTGTTGTTTAAGTTTAAAGAAGATTTTGTTGTTGTAGATCTCCTTGCTATTGTAGAAATTTACCCTCAAAGTTAACTCCAATCTCCTCGGTGAAGCAGCAGCCCTAAATTATAAGGGTTCAAAAGGTTTAAATGATTAGTATATTCAATCATTATGGGGGGGTTAAAGTTGATTAGAACAACACCGGTTAGGATCACACATTTCCCTCGTTCTGATCTACAATTATCTTTTGAATTTACTTAGCTTAAGCGAGTGGTTAAGCTTATTTAAACTTGGGAGATCTTGTTAGCAACAGTGAGTTACCTCATCTGAGGGACTCCCGTAAATTTAAAAGGATGTGTTATGATATTGTTTTTTGTTATTTTAATTTTGAAAATGTTGTTTAATTTTGATAAATGAATTTGTAATTTTCAATTTTGATAACTATTTTGTAATTAAAGAAAGTACAAGTATGAAATACAATAAAGTAAAATGAAAGCAAATTGATGTCGGCACTATTTTTGGTGTGGGGTTTGC
>NW_018227742.1:0-4454 GCF_001263595.1 Phalaenopsis equestris
CGGTCCAGGAGAGTTCCGAGGGACGGTTGAGCTTCTACTGCCAGTTGGAAAAGTATTGGTTCTGAAAGAAAATGGTGTAGCCTTGGCCAAGTATTGCATCGTTAGAGTGTGGTACCATAGAGCTCAGTCATATTTCAAAGAATGGATTATAATAAAGTATCGTACAGATTTCTATCAAACCTAGAGTTAGAGGAGCAGTGAGATAGCTATAACTCTAAGTATATGTGAGGGGACTTTAGTTCCAAAGCATGACTTAGAAGGTTAGCTTGATCGCGAGCTTACCTCATAGGACAGATACTTGTTACTTTTTGTGCTACGTCAGAGTAGAGAGGATATGATAGATGAGACTATAGCTTCCACCCATGTGTTCAACATGTTGTTTTGGACAGTTTTAGCATATAATCAGTCGTACTACATGTTTGAAGCTATTTAACAAAGTTTAGTTTGGATTTTAGCATTTTTTTAACTTGCCTCTTTTGTGCAATTGATGAAAAGTTGCATGACCACGTGTTGGTCCAAAATTTTAATGAACAAAGAACGATATAAAAATAAATCAAATAATGAATGAAAATTAAAATTCAAAATCAAGCGAAAAAAAAATAAATTGAATTTGATAATCTTAATAATGACAATAAATGATAAAATGGTAAATAATTTTCATCGAAACTCCGAACTCCGCGTCTCTGTCACCTATCGCATTCCCGCATGAATTTCCACAACTTACATTTTGCACAAATTTCACGAATCTTCACATCCAATAGTCTTCACATCCAATTCATAAAGTTTCACATTCTAAACATGATTCCTAGAATTTTTCATATTTTTGTACTTCAAAAAATCCCCCACAATCTCCGCAATTATCACAGCCTTTTTTGCACTCAGGATCATAGACCTTCATTCTACTCCCTGGGGACCATAGACCTCTATCCTACTCCCACCTCACGCGTTCCCCGCACAAATTTCCACAACTTACATTTTGCATAAATTTCATGAGTCTTCACATTCTATTCATAAAGTTTCACATTCTACACAAGATTCTAAGAATTTTTCATATTTTTTGTACTTCACAAAATCTCTCACTATCTCTGCAATTATTGCAGTTTCCTTTGCACTAAGGATCGTAGACCTTCATTCTACTCCCTCGAGACCATAGAACTCTGTCCTACTCCCACCTCAGCACTCAGGATCGTAGACATCCATTCTAATCCCTTAGGATAGTAAGCCTTCATCATACTCCCACCTCAGCACTCTCGATCATAGACCTCCGTTCTACTCCCTTGGAACTGTAAGCCTCTATTTTACTCCCACCTCAGCACACGGGATCGTAGGCCTCTGTTCTACTCCCTCAGGGTCGTAGGCCACCATCCTACTCCCACCACAACACTCAGGATCGTAGAACTCCATTCTACTCCCTCAGGCCCTCAGCACTGTGGATCATAGACCTCTATTCTACTCCCTCGGGATTGTAGGCCTTTGTCCTACTCCCACCTCAGAACTCGTGATCATAGACCTTTGTTCTACTCCCTCATTCATCTGAGTCCTACCTCTTCACTCAAGATCTAGACCACCGTTATCGTAAGCCTCTGTCCTACTCCCAACTCAGCACTTGGGATCGTAGACCTCCGTTCTACTTCCTCAAGATCATAGGCCTCCATCCTACTCCCTTCCCATCACCTATTAGGATGGATATGAGTCCCCGAGCTTTCAATCCTAATATGACACCTTTCACTACCTCTTGAGTTAGATCTGAGTCTAAGTGCTTTCCTTCTCAATGTAGCAAATTTTAAATTTCCTTGGGATAAGCCTCCATCTTATTCCCTTTTCGCTACTTTTTGGTGAGTCCCCAAGCTTTCCTTTCCAATATAGCACCTCTTTCTTCAATCAGTCTTTTCGGGTCCTTGTGCTTTCCACCTCGACTAGTTCTTTTCATACTTCCTTAATTTTTTAAGTCTTCTTAAAATCAAAATCAAATTAATTTCACTAAAATTAAAATTATTTGCTTAAAATCAAATTGATTCTTTATCGCGATTGTTGGTATCCTGGATGGTTATCTCCGGAAACCTACCTTTTGAGCCCCAGTGAAAGCTTGTTTCATTTTTCTCTTTTCTCTACCCTCAGCATGTTGGTTTAAGTATTTGTATTGGTTTGTTGATCTCTTTTGTCAATGCTAATACGTGCGGTGTTCTTTCCCAACACACCCTACCTATTGGGGGGCCATTTGTTGATATCACTATTGGGTGTGGTTTGTGATTTTCTCTTTATAAGACTGAATGCTTTTTATGTTGACTATCTCTAGAAGAATAGTAAAGGAACCCTCACCATTAGAAATCCTAAAACTCTTCTTTGCTTATGTTGGAGTTTCATATGCTTAATGCTAACCTCTAGCAGATAGTAGGATGACACATAGTAGTGGAGCCAATATGGGTGAGCTCAAGAGGAGTTCCCATAAGACTGTTTTGCCTTAAGGTTAGCTCTGGGTGGTGTGGTCTTGGTCAGTCTTACACACACACATGATACCCATCACCTTCCCTTACAGCCTAAAACCTTAACCAAACATGCTTAGCTTGATCCCTTACTTTTTTTGGAAACTCTTGTGGATGGTCCACTAAACCCTTAGCCCTAGGCTAGGGATTAGCTAGGACCAGCAAATGGAGGATCCATAATGGGAGTTCCCTTGGTCTCATGGCTAAAAAAAGGGTAACTTTTTGAGCATCCTCAATTGATGTCATCCTACCCAAATGCCCCATTTAGCCTCTTTCCCCAAAGCTTTCTCAAAATTACCAAATTATCCATGAATCCCTAAGTTTTAAAAAATTACCCAAACTACCCAATTTTATCCAAAAATCATCTCAAATTCTTTTAAGGTACTCAAATTGCTTAAAACATTCCAGAAATTTCCAAAATTCCCAAAATACCCCTAATTTTCTCAAAATTACAAAATGCCCCTCATGGCCCAAATTTTCCCAAAAACCTCCAAAATCATTTCAAACACTCCTAAAACCAATATTGACTACTCATGAAGTTCAATTTGACCAATTATGCCATTTAAGGCCGAATTGCCCCTCCAATTTCCACAAATTTGACTTTGATCTTCCCCAATTTCAATTCTAAATCAAAATTCATCATGACTAATTCTAAGTGAAACTTGAACCCAATAGAAACCAAATTCGAGCCCACTTAAAATTCTCAATTTTGACCATATACTCATATTTCACAAAATTAAACCTCATAACTCTATAATTTTAACCTGATTGATATCTAAAACGCTTCATCACAATCCCTTGAACCAATTTGTACCATCAATTTAACCAAACCCAAACCCTATCCCAATCCTAACCCAAGTCTAGTACAAATGCCCCAAAATTGACCATGAGCCAAATTCCATTAAATTAAACTCCCAAATTAATTTAAAATCACCCAATTCCTTTTCCAAACTTCTCATGAAAATCATCTACATTAATTTGATCAACCACTTGACCCAAATCTTAACCCAAACCCAACCTAGGCCCATGTTCAAACCAAAACCCCAATTTTGAACCCAAACTTAAAATTGATTTAACATATAGGAATTAACCCATGCCTACTCCTTTTCTGCCTTGCCTAGCCTCCTAGGATGCTAATCACATCACATAAGGACCCAATTTTGAGCAATGGACCAAGGGTTCCCCAAATTAAGGAACCCTTTTCCCAAATTTTGCTAAACCCATTACCCCATGCAATCAACAAACCTCCAATGTTATCACAATTAAGACTCCCTCAATTAACAAACCTCCAATGTTATCACAATTAAGACTCCCTCTAGCTCCTCTGAACCAGCTAGTCACCTCTTCTATCCTTACAAGCTGGCCTAGTCGCTTGAAAACCCTAGCTTGAGCCAGCCAACCAAGCATTTGAATTCAAATTAACACCATCCCTAGTGGAAAATTCCTATTGGGTGTGTGTGTCACTTAGACCTCACCTATAGCATAACGGCACAAGCCAATCACAACCTAAGCTCTACCTCTTGGCCATGGCTATAAGAGCCACCATTCACAGCCAAGAGAAGAGAGTGTACTAGAGCTTGAGGAGACTCTGCAAAATTGCTTCCAAAGCTTCTCCAAGACTTTATGAGTTCATCCTATCCATTTTTCGGCCATCATCCCCACTGCCTAAGTTCATCTTCAGAGCTAGAATCCATAACATCTTCTGACCATCTTCAAAAACTCTACCACCACTAAAACCCCAAATTGGCTTGCCCCTTACCATCCCCAGACCAAAAGAAGAAGATCCCCATTGAGAGACCCATCTCATAGCCACTCTAACCTAGCACAAGACCAAGGCTTCCCCCACCCATAGGAGGATTCCTTGTTCAAACCATTCACTTGAGTAAGGGGATACTTTCAGGAGAACCTTTGGACTCTATTGAAGCTTCTAGAAGCCTCTGATTGAGGCCTCACCTCTCAGACAAAGGTATT
>NW_018227743.1:0-612 GCF_001263595.1 Phalaenopsis equestris
TTCTTGTCCTTTTCTAAAACTTGGCATAGAGGTTTGGTAATTTCTGAGACATTTTTAATATAATGCCTCTAAAAAACATGTCCAAGAAAACTTCTAACCCCTCTTACATTAGTAGGAGGTGTTAATTTATATATAACTTGAATTTTTGCAGGGTCTAGTTCCATACCATTTTCCAAAATTTTATACCCTAACACAATTCCTCCTGCAACCATAAATTGACATTTCTACCAATTTCGAACTAAATTAGTTCTTTCGCATAACTCCAAAACTTTTTCAAGATAATTTAATCATGCTTCAAATGATGTTCTAAATACAGAGAAATCATCCATAAAAACTTTTTTTCCATCGTCAATTAACTTACTAAATATAGACATCATACATCTCTGGAATATTGTAGGTGCATTACATAATTCGAAAGGCATTCTTTAAAAAGCAGAAGTTCTAAAAGGACTAATAAATGTTGTCTTTTCTTGATCCTCAGGAGCAATAGGAATTTGATGGTAGTCGGTATATCCATCTAAAAAAACAAAAATATTTGTGCTCAGCAAGTCTATCTATTATTTGGTCTAAAAATTGTAAGGGAAGTGATCTTTCCTAGTGGGAGTGTTTAAT
>NW_018227744.1:0-774 GCF_001263595.1 Phalaenopsis equestris
AGAATAAATGTTACTTCCGATGGAAAATTAAGTCAAAAAAAGCAATTTTTGACAAAAAAAAAAATCCATTTGAAGTACTTTAACCATTTGTCAAAAAGTGTGCTTCCGATAGATTTCCAATGAAAACTATGTCCTAAAAATATATTTGGTTGAAAAAACATTTTGATAGAACAAAAATCAATCGAATATAATATTCTAATGGATTTTTTATTTAAGTTCGATCGGAAACCTTCTAAATTTTGTTGTATTTTAGCCAGTAGAAATTGTCATAAGAAATAAAAGCACAAAATTTCTGGATGAAATTATGTCAGAAATTTATTGAAATTTCTTTGAATTAATTTTTGATAGACTTACTATTGTTATCGTGTATCATGTTGATTGTGTTATCTATAATGACGAAACATATGTCGGAAACCCATACGGGAAAAAAATGAGGGTTTTGAGATTTCCATTTTTACCTTACAAATGTAATTTAAAAACAATTACAATTTATATTGCACTCTAAAAGTTTGTAATTCATAACCATCCAATCATATTAACCATAATAAAAACCACAAAAAAAAAAGAAAAAAACTACGAGAAAAAGTATTTGATTTAATTAAGAATTGATATAATTGTTCAAAAATACTAAAAGTATCCAACTTTTTAGTAAATCATGTATCACAAAATAAACTAATGAAAAAATAAACTATTTATCATAATTCTCTTCATCATCCCTTACTTTCACATCCTTATCATACTCAACCATTGGCTTTTTTCATCTATGTTTCTCAC
>NW_018227745.1:0-2403 GCF_001263595.1 Phalaenopsis equestris
TTAAAAGAGAAGCATAAAACTAAGTTAACTGTTACCGAGATGAGAATGACTAGGTGGGATGAGTGGCTTTACACTTAAGAGACAAAATGCGTGATGAATCTATCCATGATAGGTTGGTGTAGCTCCAGTGACAAATAAAATTAGAGAGAGTCGTCTTAGATGGTTTGTTCACATTAAACGTCAACCATCTGTTCATCTGATTAGAAGAGTAGAGGTTTTAGATTCGACTTATGTTAAGAAAGATAGTGGTAGATAGTGGTAGATCTAGGAAGACTTGGGCTTATCGTATAAAAAATGATCTTAATTTATTAGAATTAAATGAAAATACGATACTAAATTGGACGCAATGGAGAAAAAGGATTGATGCAGCCGACCCCACTTAGAGGGATGAAGGTTTTGTTGTTGTTGTTGTTGCAATATTGTCAAGTTCTAGTGAAACATGAACATGATTCTAAATTTATCTTTATGGACAACTCTTTTAAAAAATAGGAGCATTCCCAATTGCTTATGGCCTGTGTAAGATAACTTTTATTTTTTTACTTTTTGCTTTTATTTTAAAAACTTGTTTGTTTAGTGCATTTTTTACATGTTTTTATTCTGTTTTAAAAAATAAATTATCATGTTTTTAAAAATACTAAAAAATCTAATATTTGTTACGAGTGTTTTTAAAAACATAACATACAAAACATGTTTTATTTCAAGTAAAAACATAAGAAAAACAAAATTAAAAAAATAAAAGACAAACTGAAAGTGATCCCAAACAGATCACTTCTGTTTTTATTTTGTTTTGTTTATGTTTTGATTTAAAACAAAACATTGATTAAAGTATTGCTCTTTTTTTCAGAACACTCCACATCTTAAAGCTGTTTTGAGTATTTTTATAATCATCTTAATTTGTTTTTAGAAACAAAAAAAATAAAGACGAGTAAAAAACCTCCCAATAAACAAACATGTTCAACAAAAAAAAAATAATAATAATAAATAAAATTGATCCCAAACAATCCTTAGCTTCATGTGAACCTGCAGCAATAGTATAACCTCTAGAATAGTTTCATCTTAGAAGTAATAATAAGATTGTAAATGAAGGAGAGCTCAATCCTTCCATTCTTTTTAGGTTAAGTGGTTTAATTCTAGTATATTAACTAAAATTATGTTAAAACCACTATCAAATAGAGTCTAAGACTCGTTTGAGAAGAGTCAAGGACCTTTACCAACATATGATGTAATTATTAATATTACTAGGTGTTGGCCAAATATTTTTAGAATTCCTTTTTCTGTCTGCTCGACATCATTGAAATTATGTATTTATGCCTTTTTTAGGCCATTTTTATCAGCCAGCATGTTCCTCTTCATTAAATTTGTCTGAAATATATATGTTTTTTGTTCGGAAGATTTACACATATACCACACAATGACACAATTCTTATGTATCTACATATGGAACACCTAAACTCTTATTTTTACATTTATACCACTACGTATGCATAAAAAAGTGTATTTCACGTATAGCTTGATAAGTAAATATATAAGAATTGTGTGGTATGCATGTAAATTTACTTTTTTGTTCTACTTATAGCTAGATTAATAATTTATGTTGATTTTCAGATTAACGGATCATTGGCTAGGAGGGCCATCAAAGATCTAATGGCCAGGGGTTCAATCAGGATGGTTTCTGCTCACTCTGCCCAGCAAATTTACACAAGAGCTACCAACACTTGAACAATATTATATTTCTGTCCACTTTCTGCCATGATTATTAGTATTCTGTAATGAGGGGATTTTCCCTTGTAACCATTTGTGGTTGTTGCTACAGTAGCTGCTGTTTTTGCTTCTGCTTCTGAGTTTTTTTTCTGGCTTTTTTCATTGAAAATTTGTGGAACATGAACAGATATTTTCTTCTGCTTAGCTTTTTTTCAAACTTAGTTTTGGTTTAGATTCTGATGCATTTGTGAAGTCTCTCTATAGTTTATAGCTTTGTATGATTCATTTAATTTTGAATCTTTAACTGAGAAATCTACATACTACCACATAATTCTTATATATTCATCCCATGTAAATGCATATGAATTTAGAGGTAGGTATGTAAGCCCCCTCATTACAAATCACTCAAACTTTCATATTTACATGCATTGCAAGCATGCCAAAACATCACTATTAGTAGCTGAAATACATTTTCATGTTTAGGTTTATACCGCTAGGGTCATTCATGTAAATATCAAATTTTATGTGTTGATTTTTTAGAGTATTGTTTAAATATTGAGAAATTTACATGCATACCAAGCAATTCTTTTGAATTTACATTGATATTTACATTTATAACATTCTGATACTTATAATAAATCTATGCATTTTCTTTTCTTAAAAAATAATAAATCCTAAAATTTGGGTGTTAGATATGTAAAC
>NW_018227746.1:0-288 GCF_001263595.1 Phalaenopsis equestris
AGATTATTGTCTTTGATTCTTTTGTTTAGGGTTTGAGAAAGATTTCCTACCTCTTGAATTGTAGGATTTGTGAGAGATCGCCTACCTCCCAAATTGTAGGTGTTTATATTTATGTATTCAGAATTGTGATCGTTGATTTGCTTTCAGCGGAATGCAATATATTTATTTATGATATAATTTCTCTTAAAAATATTCTCTGTTCCTATCAGATTTTTCTATGTTGAACTGTGCCACGTTGCCTAAATAGCGAGGGTGTCATATTCATTATTAATCTGATTATAATTTGTG
>NW_018227747.1:0-2492 GCF_001263595.1 Phalaenopsis equestris
ATATTTTTGTATTTTTTTTGCAGGTATGCCATTTTTAGGCATCCGAAGCAAAAATGATAAGGGACAAAATTTGGAGCAAAAACAGCCAATTTTTGGGGGTTGCCGCATGATGCGCCAAAATCTAGAACACTGGCGCTACATGCACCAGATGTCACTTTTTCAAATTAAGGCAGTTTGAGATAAATTTTGAACAAATTTTTAAAGGGACACTTATTCTAAACACCCCGTGGGGTGATTCAATGCATCTAGATAATTTGGAAGGTTCTAATTTGAAAGGATTTGTCTCTTGGATCAAAGAGGCTAATCTTTTGAATTCAAAGGTTTGACTTTTAAATTTTGGAGGGAAATTTAAATTCTTTTCAGAGGAGTCAGCCCAAAATAGAATCAAGTTGGAGAAGAACTTCAGGTGGAAAAAAAGATAGGTGGCGTGAGAACTAAGAGGGAGAGATAGAGAGAGAAAGTCAAGGGCTTGGGGATTATCATCTAGGGTTGTAAGAGGAGAGGGAAGGTGAGAGATTTCTTCTTTTTTACACTTCTAAGAGAGAATTAAGTGGGTTCGTACAAAGAGAAAGTGCTTGAAGGGAACTTCTAGGGATTTTCCTGGGAAGGAGTGGGAGATAAGCTGTGTTTTTTTATTTATTTTGTAAACTTATTTTTATATATGAAATCCATGTTTTGTCATATCCTTCTCATGAATTCTAAGTAGTCTTCTCATTATCCTTCTTCCTACTTTGAAGAAATGGTTTTGTGAAGATTTGATTTTGTTTTCTATGGTCTTTAATGTCAATAATTTTTGATGATTTGAACTCCAATCATCATTTACTTTTCAATCTGGACAATTGAATTGTTAAAATGTGTTGAGAAACATATGTTCTAAAAAGGGGATATGATTTCTATAACAAAGGGAGAATCAAATTTGATTTCATGAGAGAGTTTGTCATCCATGGGATTGGGTGCAAATAAATAGGGAAATATACTTCGTTAGATGTAGCATTGGAAGACTTTAAGGTGACATATTAGAATCTTTAATTTGGTTCAGTTGATTGGAAAGTAATGCGAGCAAGTTATCCCTCAGCTGAGGGAGTAGTAGGAGCTCTGGAGCGATAGCTTATATCCTCCCAGCCTAACCACAAAATTAGCGACCTAGCTCTAGATTAGTCAATGTTCTTTATAATGCTCGGAAGAGGGTAGAGAATAGGATTGCTGCTATTTGGCACAAAACAGTTTTTTAAATATATTTTTCAAATGATTTCAATTTGTTCACAAGACGTATTGCCATTATAAAGGGGAAGGGTTTTTCTCATACTTGAACTTTTTGTAAACAAAAACCTTTATTTAAATTCAACAATTTTACTTTTGAAAGTTTAGCATTTAGTTTAACTTAACTGTTGTTATTGTATATCTGTATATTTAGTAGCATTTCACATGAGTAGTTTAACTTCAAACTTCATACTTTACTCTATTTTTATTTTTATTTTTATTTATGAATAGAATATTAATAGTTAGCTTAATATATTTCCAGCTTCCCAGTAGGATTGATATCTAAGACTTCACTAGAGCCCTGAATTACTTGAACGATACGTATGCTTGCGTTATATGTAGAAGGGAATTAGGAGTTTAAAAGAGGTTTTAAAGATAAATTATTTTTATTAAAGTTTCATTATTATTTGGGTTACATTGAAAATTTATTATTAATTTAATCCCAAGTTTTTGCGCATCACATATACAAGTTTGGAGGCATCTTACCTCATAGTGTATGGAGTAGAAGGGCTTGACTCATCGGAGGAGAGAGGTGGTGGCTGAGTGGGAGGAATAAAAATTTTGTGAAGGGTTGTAGTAAGTGTCAATAATTGGAAAGGAGCAGCTAAAATGTTTAGAGTGGCAAAATAATGTGCGCGAGGGGCTACAGAGGTGATGGTGCAGTTAACCAACACATCACTAATGCTATGTGAGGTAGTGCGAGACATTAACTTGTTTTTTTCTTTTGTAAGTACTTTGTATAAAGCCTTAAGAGATGGTGAGGGAGGTTACATATCTCTAGTGTCTCCTAAATTTATCTATAATAGGAAAAAACACATTAATAAATTAGTATTATGCAACAAAAGTAAGAATAAAAAGACTAAGGAGGAGTGAAAAGTATAATATAAGCATCCCAAAGAAAAAGCTGAAAGGTCCATAATTGAAATAGAAAACATATCGTAAATTACATGTAAAAAACCAAATGTAAAATCATAATTGAAAAGAACAGACAAAGTGAAACATAGAAAGTTAAAAATTAAAAAGATAAATCCATGAATATACTTAAATCTAAACATACATAGCACCCTTAACCTGTTTCATTAGATAAGTTAGTTAATGATGAACTTAAAATTTCTTCATTTTCATGGTCACCAAAATTCTGCATGATATCCTCTAAGATAAAAATTTATTCAATAAAATTGAGCTGAATATAAAAACATTTATTGCTCATGATAGGTGGGTTTAATAATTTT
>NW_018227748.1:0-467 GCF_001263595.1 Phalaenopsis equestris
TCTAGCAAAGATGTAACCAGAGATTCTCTCATCTCATTTGACACGATCAGAGCATTGTAGATGCTTAGTCAGACAGGCAACTTCCTAAGATGAGCTAGCACGTTGTAATCTACTTTGTATGATCCTCTGATTTTGTCTTGGTTATGCGGTTCTTCCACTGACGGAGGTGGGAGTATCTCTTCTCAAGTCATTATCTGTTTTCCTTTGTCTGCTGGAGCTGTTCTTGGTGGTAACACTTTCCCGCTCCTCAAGTTGACTTCTGTGACTTCTTCTTCTTAAGATATCATTGTTGAATCTTCCGGTGTCTTTTCCTCTTCGTTGGAGAGATCTAAGTTGATGGCAAGCGGTGTACCATGACGCTCGAGAGTTGGCTCTTCGTTTATCGGTGCTGTCGCGAGCACTATCGTGGATGTCTTCTTTAGACTTGACAAAAAGTTCATCAGACTCAAGTACGATTTGAGGATCAT
>NW_018227749.1:0-1606 GCF_001263595.1 Phalaenopsis equestris
GATCTAAACATCCTTAGTTTTTCTCTTTGTTCGCATATATAATTTTAATTCAAACGCTTATTAATAATATTGGCTAATTAAAACTTAATAGGAATAAAATCAGTATCAACATCATATCAAATAAAGAGATGTCTCGTCTCAATATATTCATTCCATGAGTGTTGGATTAGTTTTTTTTTTTCATTCGGGCTCAATAATATTGAAAGCAAATATTAAACAAAAAATTTGGAGAATCATGATAGAGATATCATCCAGTACCTAAAACGATTCGCCATAACAAATTTACAATTTATATATGTTAAAATTAACTTCAAAACACAAAATTTTATTTAAATAAAGGAAGAATAAAAAATCATTTTTTTTCCTATATGATTAAGTAATTCTTCCCAATTCATTTTATTCACTTAAATTAAATTTGCCTTTACCTCTTCTTCCGGTAACAAAATTTTCAAGTAATTTGATTTCAAAGTAATCTGATTATTTCTAGACGCAGCTCAATTTAAATTACTTCAATAATTTTTCTTAGAATAAAATAATATAAATAACTACTAAAAAATTATTTCAATAAAATCAAAATATAAGAATGAATTATATTAAATTACAATATTTATTAATATGTTACTATTAAATATACAATTAAATAAAGTTTTGTCAATCAAATTTTATTTAAATAATGCATAGTATAAAATATAATCTATCATCAGTAAATGAAGTCCATTAGCAGATATGAGTTATTTATGAGTGCATCGGTTCATTTTAAAGCCCTACCTGTCGTATACAAAAGAAATTTTCGCTTTCCAATACAAGAACTATGATAAATCTTCATATCTGATGTGAATATAGGCCATGTAACCAAGTGGTTTACTTAGGCCGGCCTATGTGACCAAGAGCTTTGCATGTTAAATGGTCTCCTTGTAAGGAAATGAGGCCCATGAAAAATGATCAATGCAAATGTCCTGTAAACTAAAAACCTTAAAGAAGAACTTTATCATGTTAGCATAATTTATTAATTAATTTATCAACTAAATTTCAACAATTTCAAGACAGTAAGTAGTCTTTAAAACTTCTTTTATGTCCACCTTATTTATCAGGAATTTTTTAAAATTAATTTAACAAGTTAATGCTTCAAGATTGAATTATATTAAAGATATATTAATCCAAACTTATTTTATTGAAAGTCTTAATCAAATTTAATTTTTAAATATTAAAATTGGGTTTGCAGTTTGATACACAAATTTTATAAATTTTTTGGAAGAGCTCTACCTAAGCAAGTTGGCCTGGTTAACTCTAGATTTATGGTGCGTTTGGAGCGGTGGTGCGGTGACAGCGTGATGTCGCACCGTAGTTTTTTCTATTTGGCAAAATTACATTTTGTTTGCGTTCTAAAAAAACTGCAACTAAAAGCTGTGTTTTCCCATCAGAACTGGCTACCTACGGTGACTGTTAGAAAGTTGCAGTCAAAATTTTGCAAAAAAAAAAAAAACTTGAACCCCCATAGCTTTTTAAACGCCATTTTCTTCTTCAACAGCTTTACTACTACTTTTTCAAACAGCTGCAGCTTTCCCAAACAGACTCTTAAAACTATAAAATTTCAACTTGCTTATTA
>NW_018227749.1:1628-3064 GCF_001263595.1 Phalaenopsis equestris
AGATCTAATTTTATTTTTTATTTTCAAATTGTTAAACATAGATGAAAGGAAAATACTTTGTTTCCAGTAACAAAATTTCTAGAGATTGTAAGCATCTAATATTCTGACTTTGTTAAGATCAATCTAATAGAACATTTTAAGATGTTCAAATTTCCAAGAAAAGAAGAAAAAAAAAGTTAATAAAAGAAATTCATTTATTATATTTTATAACATCATCCTTTATAAATGGGGTATTTATACAATACAATATTTTCTTAAGCTAATTTTTCCAAATCACTATTATATCTTATCTATAATTAGGAGGATTATGTATCATTGAGTAGATTAGACCCAACATGTTTGACTTAACCATAATTATGTATTAAGAAGTCTATTATGAGTGCTACTAAGCTCTTAATAGGAATAACTACCACTCTAGATGAAGCTTGAAATTGTTGTGAAGGGTCAATTTCTAATTATTTTTTTTTTCAATAGATCAATTCTTCAAACTTTTCAAAACTTTAAACCTTTAAACTTTTCAAACTTCAAATTTTACAAATTTCAAACTTTCTAAACCTTTCAATATTTTCAAAACTTCAACCCTTCTCAGAATTTCAAACATTAAACTTCTCAAAACTTCAAACCTTTTAGAATTTCAAACTTCGAACTTTTCAAAACTTTAACTCTTTTCAGAATTTCAAATTTCAAACATTTTCAAACCAAACCTTTTCAAAACCTCAAAGAAAAAAAAAACATCTTAAAACTTCAAAAGCATTTCAGACTTCAAAAACCTTTTCAAAATTTCATATTCTTTTAAACTTCACACCTTGTTCATCTCAAATAAAATAACCTTCAAAGAACCTCCAAACAAGATTTTAACTAAAAAAATTCAAATAAAATCTTCAACTCAAATCAAATCATTGAAACCACACTTTATATTTCTTCATAAAATTCATCCTTGCAAATAGAAAGTGAAAGCTTTAAAAAAAGGGCCACAGTTTATTTTTCTTCATATACATTAAGGTCTCGTCATTGAAAGAACCATAAAAAGTCAAGTTTCTTATCTCATTGGAAGTATTAAGGGAATTTATCTCAATATAAAGCTTATATCATCTCATTAGTGCTTTACTATCAATGAACTTTTCCCCCTTAAAATAGTATTATACCATATAAACATCTCAAAGGCATGCTTACGATATAACCTTGGTGGAAAGTTAATAGCAAAAAACTTTCTTACTAAAAGGATTCTACAAGCACAAAGGGCATATATGGTCTCCAATGATACCCTTGGGATGCCCATGAGGAAGTGTTAATGATTAGCTAGTAGTAGATAAATTTCTCACTAGAAATACTCCAGGTGAGCAAGTGATTGATAGGAAATTCAATTACAAAAAGACCTTAGAAGACACAAACTATAGAGGATATATATATATATATATATATATATATATATATAT
>NW_018227749.1:3291-14158 GCF_001263595.1 Phalaenopsis equestris
AAAAAAAATGTTAGTACTAAAAATATATATTTAGATGACTTGATGGATTAGAAAAAATTCAACAGCTAAAAAGAGAAAAAATGATGAAAAAGGGCTGGCTAGCAGCAAACCTAAACTCTAATCCTATGTGCCCGGTTGTCCAATAATTTGTAAAAAAGCCAAGACACAAATATTCATGCCCCCACTCACTGGTGCCTAGGCGATGTCCTAATAACTAGGCATCTAAACACCTACCTGTGGGTTTTAGCTTCAGAGAAAGGTATTCAAAGACCATCATAGGTGCCCAACACATTCCAAGGCACCCACCTGAGGAACTCGACAAGGAGTTTGATATCTTGGTGCCAATTCCGACAACCGGCGTGCCATAGTACAAACTTGGCTAATTTGTTAGAGAGAACTTCTAAGGTTTTCTCTACCAAAATATGATAGGTTTGTATAAAAATTCTTGAGATTTTGAGTTGACGGTTAATGAGAGATCATCACACAAGCTTCGTAGATTTTTAATGAGCTTTCCTTCTCCTAATTGTTTTGCTTTTACTAATGTAAACTTGTTTATATATTACTTATTATTTGTTTCTACCTTAAGCATGAACTAAAACGCCTCATTTAGCGTTTCGAGTAGCATCAAGTAGATTTTTCTAGGTGGTTTCAAAGTTACAGTCATGCATTTTTTAAATCTTTATTTTACATATTTTGTTCTATTTGATAAGAAAATATTAATTACGTCGTCACTTAGTAAAAGCATTAGTTATCTTTTTAAAACTAAGAGGAGAAAGATAGACTCATCATGGTTATATAAACCATAGAGGATGTACTGTTGGACAGAACTAACTGTAGTGAATTTGTGCAGCCCTTTTGAGATCCTATAAACTTTCATAAATTTTCTTGTATTAAATCTAACATTCAGAAATAGTTAGATTGTGCAAGATTAAGTAGAAACCTGGCCAGAGACAAAAAACTCGTGATCACGATGATTTGACCATTGTACTTTTTGAAACCATACACATTTTCTTTGATCATTTCACTAGTTTAACTAAGGCACATGAAATCCCCATAGCACTTTTGTCTTGGTTTTAAGCCTTGCATAACTATACCTTTGCTCACTCAATCATGTTATTATTAACTTTTAGCTTTGTTTGTTATATCACCCCAATTCAGTCATTTAAATAATAATTAATTGATTTAATTTAAGTACTTGCCAAGTAATACTCAAGGGAATGATATTTTTTTTAACACTTTATTACTATAGTGAATGTGTGTTCTTGTATGTGCATGATTTATTGCATCATATTTTTGGCAATTTTAACATAGATCGCATGACATTTATGATATCTTTGAACTGTTAATCCGAACACATTTTCTTTTATTTCAAATTTTATGTCATTTTAAATTTATAATTTCTATTTATTTTTTATTTAAAATATTTTGTCGGTTTCAATATGCTCAATGTAGCATACTAAAAAATAAAAGTATATTCACATATTTTTGCTCAAAAACCTCAAAAGAATATGATGAAACATAAACTTTTCAGGACTTCAAACATTCAAACATTTCAAACTTGAAATTTTACAAATTTTAAACATTTTAAACATTTAAAATTTTCAAAACCTCAACCCTTCTCATAATTTCAAACATGAAACTTTTCAAAACTTCAAGGATCTTTAGAATTTCGAACTTCAAACTTTTCAAAACTTCAACTTTTTTCAAAATTTCAAATCTCAAACTTTTTCAAATCAAATCTTTTCAAATCTTAAAAAAAAGAAAAAGTACTCGATGAAGTGAATTTTTTTATTTCTAGGCTTGACATATCAACAATCACATATTTTGAGCTCTTAGTTTAAACTGAACAATAAGAATTATTTTACAGAATTTTTTTGTTGTATAACATGTAGATAAATGCGCGCAGTACCGGGGAAAAAAAAACACACACACACACATCCAAACTATTTCAAGAGCAAAAAGTTCTGGCCAATGTAAAGTGTCGAAGTACTAAAATCAAGCTAGCTTTAATAACCAATCACTCACCCTCAACCATGCAAAGAATAATTGTTAGCTCGAGCATCGGATGGTTCTTGAAAATTGTCGGAGAAAACTTGAAACAAGCATCGGACCATTGGCATGGGCCCATTGGATCTCATGCTTTACTTTTGATACCAAAATTCAATGGGCAAGTTAATTGGGCTAGCTTGGCTGGTTTGTATGGGCCTGAATCCATCAAACTATTGAAGATGACGTAACTAATATGGACATCACCAGGTCTAGAGGTGTTGCCTCAAATTTGATGGGGAATGATTTAGCAGAAGCTAAAAATAATAGTTTTATATGATTTACACTAATGAGACCCAACAAGGAATTATTAGTTATATATATGGTTCATACCGGTAAAATAATAGGCAGGCTAAATTGAGACTTGAAAGGTCAATTTGGTTTAAGCTCCGGTTTATGATGAGCAAATGCCGCTATTAATTGAATTTGGTGATTTAAGAAATAAACTAAAACTTGCCCAGGTATTGCTTGGAATCAATTTTTATTTTGTTTTTTTTTAATAAAGAAATAGAGGGATGACAAAAGTTTATTTTCTTAAGCTATTTAGTTGTTCAGATTATTTTATTTTTAAACAAATAAACAAATAAAAACAACATCTTCGGTCAGCCACTCCGGTTCGATTGACTATTCACTTTTTTTTGATCAGCTGCCCCACTCCAATTGCCAATTCACTTTTGTTCGATCGTCAATTCACTTTGGTTCGATCGGCCGCCCCGACTTGATTGACCATTCACTTTGGTTCGGTCGGCTGTCCCGATCGACTTCGTTCGACCAGTGCATGCTTGTTTGTATATGCACATCATGCTTGCTTGATATATTTGCCTTATATGTTTTGTATGTGGCATGTTTAAATGTCGCTTTGAGCATTCGCGCTTATGGTGTCTCGTTGAACACCCACGCCTGCAAGTGTTTTCCTCACATACGTCACTGTATGCACGGGGATATACACTCGCATACATTGCAAGGAGGTGGCTTATACGAGTGACTCACCTCACTTCCTTCGACACCACCCGGAGTGTCATAGATATTTCATATTCTATTAAGTAAGAGTCATGCTTCCTTGCCCCTAAACCCGTACGAGATACAATATATGTTCACCTAGGTGTGTGATTCTCACTGGTAAGGATAATATCACTTAGTCTGTTTGACACTTAGTATTCTTGTATGTTTTTGAGGTATTTGACATGGGGCGTTTGGCACGGGTTTTGAGGTGTTTGGCAACTCGTGTCTCGTATCTTAATTTTGCATTTAATATTGATGTATAGATTTTGGATCAAACATGCATATGTGGAGTCCGACCGTCTTTTTCTTTTCCAGGATATGCTGTCGACCCAGTGACACCGACCTTTTCTTATTATTTGATTTGACTTGTTTTCCTATGTTCTATTGCATGTATACATTCTTGAAATCAATTTCATTGTTTCTTTCTATGGTTTGTCGGGTAATCACGAATGCAATATAGACTCTTTATGATTTAAAATTTTAAATTTTCTATAAATTCCTAATAAAATATCCAGGACTTCAAAATTCACACTTTTACTTTCAGCATGACCTTCTGGTCAGATTTTAAATGGGCTATATGCATGAATATTAGCCTCATCATATTTATTAGGGCCTCCATATTAGGATTGATTAGCTCACTACATCATATTACATGACCCGAGTAGAAACCCTTGTGCTTCTCCAACTTGATTGACCCAACAAAAAATTCTGTTTAGGTGGCGTCTAGTGCATTTAGGGTGTTAAAAGGCTACTGACCTTGACAAGTGTAAGTTCTTTTGTTGGGAGTATTTCCAGCTTTGTAGTTGAACCTTCTTTTCTCTTCCTTCCCTGTGACATCTTTACTATTTTGGTGAGTAAGAGTCCCACCTTTTGGAGCTCCACGTATAGTCATAGAAAAGAGTTTTGTTCCTTTGAACTTAGGGCTATTAAGGTCCCCATGGTTGCACAACTTACAGATTACTGAGCAGGGATCTCAAGGCATGTTGGGTTGACTACCTTCACAACCATTTAGACTCAGGGTTCTAATAACTTAGAATGAAGGCTCTGTGGTACGTCGATCCGATTACCTCTAACTTTTAGGATTACTCTACCCTTTCTATTCCCGAGACCCTTTGATCCTTGTTATTCCTTTGACTTCGCTGATATCATCTTGATGACTCGATTAACGACGAGCTGCCGCCTATTTTAGAAACGGTGATTCACCCTTTAGCATTATGATCCGGTGAGCTCTGATGTATAGAGATATCCTGGTCCAAATGATTTTGGTTATTTCGTAGGTTCTGATGTCAATGGACCGCTACTCATTTGGGATATGAGAGACTCATTTTGCCCTGTGTCTTAGTGAGAGATTTGAAACATCGGGGCATTCCCATGCAAAATAACCATCCTTTGAAGTTGTATTCTCTAGGTTCATAATAATATAAGCAAACTTTTTTTATCGAGAGCATTCTCGAGTATCCCCCAAGATGTAATCAACCTGAGGGATATGTTCATCTGGGAGACTCATGACCCTAGAACAAAAATATTCTTTTTGGTTATCTGGTTACGGGTGTCTTATGTAGGGCTATCAAATAAGCTCGTTGTTCGTGAAAAGTTTGTGTTCAGTTCGTCAATGAGTTTGTGTTCGATTCGTTCGATAGGTAAACAAGACCAACGTGAACAAATTTTCTTCGTTCGATTAGTTAAACGAACCAAACACGAACAAGTTAAATGAACCAAACACCAACAGTGATGTGTTCGTTCGTGTTCGAATCATTATTGTTCGGAATATTAAATAATTTAAAATAATTGTATATAAAAAATTTATGATGTTTAAAAAAATTAAATTTTATAAATTATAATATATAATAAATTAATAATAATAATATATTAATATACTATATTAGTAATATATTAATATAGATATTATATATTTATATAATTTAAGCTATATAATTAATATAATATATTGTTTATATACATTAATATTAGGGATGTCAAACTAGCTCGTGTTCGACTCATTCGTTAAGAAACGAACATGAACAGTGACTTCACAAACAATTTTGGACACGAGCTTATTTCAAACAAACTAAATTTCAAACGAACTAAACACAATCACAAGCTCTGTTCGTTCGTGTTCGGTTCGTTTACACCCCTAGTCTTATGTAGGGATTCTCTTCATGAATATTGTGTTTCGAGGTTTTTCAATCTGATATTGTTCGGACATATCTTTTCGACCCATCACACGAGGATTACCCATATATAAGCCTTCCGCTTGTTTCTGTTTATCTGTTTGCTTATTTGTCGTCGTATATCATTTTCTTCGATTTCTCTCATCTTTGAATCATTGATATGATTCGGGAGCGAGATTTATTCGAATAAGAGAAT
This sequence comes from Phalaenopsis equestris, assembly GCF_001263595.1. Classification (NCBI taxonomy): domain Eukaryota; kingdom Viridiplantae; phylum Streptophyta; class Magnoliopsida; order Asparagales; family Orchidaceae; genus Phalaenopsis; species Phalaenopsis equestris. Next base: position 8,707 of record NW_018227749.1, read on the forward strand.
TATAAGAAAACTTATAAATAGACAATATAACAATCCCGAGTACTTTAAAAAGAATTGAGAAAACACATCTTCTAAACATGACTGATCTGTTGTTATTTATATTATAGATTCATACATTTATTCTGAACAAATATGTTCATATGAAAGATTACTAGTTATCTAATTAGTATTGCCATAATCTAATATGAAATATGAGATCAAGTAATTAGTCACTTAAAAAAGTTTTTGAGTTTTGAAAAGATAAAATTGGAGGTTCTCTAATTTAATAAAGTTGTAAGAGATCCCCATGTGAAAAGCTATAATTTTGATTGATTGAAGGCTCTTTTGATAACCCAACTATATGTGATGGAAATCGTAAAAGAAACTATTAGGAATGAGTTGTCTCAAAATAGAGCCCATGTACATAACACAAAATCTTAACAATTAAATTTATTAAAAAAGATATATTATAAACAATTGTAAATGTGTGGTGGCTCATAAAACTTTAGTACTTACCCAATTGTTTAGAAGCAATTTGGTACTAAGTTTTTTTTTGTTTTTTTTTAATTTATTTGATTTTTTTTTTACTTTTGAACATTAACAAAAATAGGTTTGGTATTTTTATGAAATTCCTAATTTAAAAAATAGAAAAAAAAAACAAATGCTGCTTTTTTGAATTTTCTTGCAAATGTACAAGCTAACAGCTGAGGAAAAAATGATAACGGCATCAAAGGGAACGCTAGCTTGAAGGAAAAAAAATGTAAAACACAGAAAATAAGTTCCATGTGTTTTTAGTGTTTTTAAAACAACTTCAATTTTTTTAAAAATCTAGATTACTAAAACAAGTAAAAATAGGGATAGTTACATACAAAGCATAAGAAACATTGCTATTTACAAATCAAGCGCCCCTGTGATTTTTTGAATTATGAAACTGAATCTATGCGTGCCATGAATTTTTCATTATGAACATGATAAGAATAAAAAATATAGGTTGGGTTCTATCACGACTTTTGATATTTGAGTGAGATTTTGAAAAATGGATGAATGAGGGTGCTTGATTTGTAAATAGCAGTGTTTTGGGTTGTAATTGCCCCCAAATAAAAACATATGAAGAGGTCATTTGAGGGGTAATGAAGCGTAACCAGAAGGAGGGAAAATCCAGGGAAGCTAAATGTCACAGACAAATAGTCCCACATCGGCTAGGTGTAGGGCCGAAAAACAGTATTTAAGTCCTGGGCTGCCCACCTCTCTTAAGGGTTCTTTTGGGAGGTGACAAGTGGTATCAGAGCAGATTACTATATGTCAGGTGTGTGGACTCTCCATGGTCAAGTGGGATCCTCGGTGGAGCCGATCCGTGACGAGCGCATCACGTGATTGGGTGGAGGAGAATGTCACAGACAAATAGTCCCACATAGGCTAGGTGTAGGGCCGAAAAGCAGTATTTAATTCTTGGGCTGCCCACCTCTCTTAAGGGCTCCTTTGGGAGGTGACAAGAGCTCATAATAACATATTTCCTCACTATTACTTTTAGGTACATGCCTTCTATAAGACATAGAAGCCTCTAGAAAAGGCATAAAATAAGGCGATGAGTATTGAAAATTAGGTAGGATATTATTTGGTTTCTCTTTTAAGGTAGTGGAGAGCATTCCTTTATGATCCCCTTCAAGCTAATGTTGGACTTTGTTTGAGTGTCAGGAAGAGACTTGGTAAATATATCAGCGAATTATTTTGTAGTGGGAATATGCCTGATACCATTCTCCTTAGGAATTATTTTTGTTCAAATGAAATGATAGTCTATTTTGATGTGTTTTGTACGAGCATGAAATATTGTATTATGAGCTATTGCTTGAGAAGATGTGCTGTCGCAGTGGATAATAGTGAGGGGGTAATCCGAGATCTGAAATTTGTGTAGGAGTCGGCCCTCATATGACATTGAGGGTTGTAGTGGAAAGAGCTTGATATTTGACTTCAGGTGGTGACCATGCCACCGTTGGCTGTTTCTTGACTTGTGATGATATAAGGTTGTTGTTGAGGAATGAGCAGTGGCATGTGGTAGACCGTCGCTCATGTGGATCACCGGCTCAGTTGGAATCAGAGAATGGGTGAAGAATAAAAGGCCCGAGTGTGGTGGGTAGACCAAAGCCGAGTGTGTCCTTGAAGTAGTGAAGTAGCTGTTTATGTTAGTTAAAGTGGATGCATGGTTGCTATTGGAGAATTTTGGAGAGAATGTTAACGACTTGGGCAATGTTGGGACAAGTTATAAGTATTGTAGGGAGCCGACTAATTGGCTGTAGGTAAATGGGTTGGGATATAGTTGGTTCAGGTCAGTGTGTGTTTATTTTGAGGAAGAGAATTGGTTTGCGGAGGGTTTGCAGTCAGCTAAGCTTTCTTTGCGGAGGATCTCCAAAGCATAAGTTGTTTGATAAAGACACATATTGTTTGGTGTGTACGGTGGTTATGCCAAGAAATATGGAGACAGGTCCTAAGGTTTTCATGAATTTATGCTTCAGCCTTAACAATAGATCATCAATGAATTTGGAGTTGTTTTCTATAATTAAGATGTCATCCACGTAGAGGAGGAGAAAGAGAGATGTGGAGTTGTGATGGTATATGGTTAGAGATAAGTCTGCTTGAATTTTATTAAATTTAAGTTGGAGGACATGTCTAATGAAGGTATTGAACCACTGACGTTGGGCTTGATTGAGATCGTAGAGCGCTTTGCATAAAAGTCATATGTGTTTGAGATGATGTGGATCAATGTGGCTCAGAGGTTACTGCATATATATTTTCTTCATAAGGTCACTGTAGATGAAGGCCTTAGATATATCAAGTTGATGGATTTGTCAATGGTAATGTGCTTAGACTGTTAGGAGAAGATTGGTGGTAGGATGTTTTGCCAGAGGACTATAGGTTTCAGTTTAATGCAGACCAAATTTTTGTTGGTAACCGCGTGCGATGAGTCTAACTTTGTAGCAAACAATTTTGCAGTCTGAGCGGTGCTTGATTTTGTAAGTCCATTTGCTTCCTAGAATGGGCTGGTTGATTAGTTTAGGCACTAGTGTCCATGTTGCTTTGTTTTGGAGAGCGTTGAATTCTTTGTTCATTGCTTGCACCCACTATGGGTATTCCGATGCTTTCTGAATGGTTAGTGGCTCAATTTCGTTGAAAATGAATTGTAAATTGAAGATGAATTTTGGTTTAAGGGATCCAAATTTATAGCTAGTGATCATTACATGATGTGGTAGGTCTTGGAGAGTGTTTTAAGGTGGAGATGAGGTATGAAAAGGATGTGGGAAATTCGTGGATGAGTTAGTGAATGGAGAAGAGGTAGTAGTTGAAGTAGAGTTTGGGAAAGTGCATTTGTCCCGTTGTGGTGATGATGGATGTGAGTAGGTGTTGATGGACGAAGGGAGTAGTGTCAGGTTAGAATTGGAGTGGTAAGTTGGATGTGGCTATGAGTGCTCTAGTGGTTTCGAGGATTTAATGATGTTTCCTTTTAGCTAGACCGTTTTGATATGGGATATAGGTTAATGAAAATTGGTGAATAATACTGTGAGTGGCTAGGAGGTGCTGAATTAGTGGTTGTGGTATTCACCGTCGCGTCAGACCTTAGACAATTTATAGATGTGTTAAATTGTTTCTCCACTTGTTGTTTCAATTTTATAAACTGAATTAGAACTTTTGATTTGTGAATCATGGGAGTTACTCAAGAATAACTTGTAGCATCATCAACAAACATGATGTAGAAATAGAAAGCTTGATTGGAAACATGTGGAGAAGGTCCCCATGCATCTGAATAGATAAGTTCTAAAGGCTTGTATGTATGATTTTCTGAGGAAGAGAAAGGTGCCATATGTTGCTTAGTTGTAGTACATGATTTGCAAAATGAAGTAAGTTTCAAAATACATTGGTAGGGGTGTTGTTTAGAAATAGAAATAAGGACTTCTTTATGTGGGTAGCCAATTCGATGGAGCTAAAATAGGGGGAATGAAGCTGGAGAGCATGGCTATTTTACGATGGATATTGGGTAGATTCCATCATGACACGAACCTTGGAGGAGTGTTTAGAGTGTGGTATGGTCCTGAATTTGATAGTCGGAAGCGTCAAATACAATTATGCAATTATTTTCAGATGCTAGTTATGAGATAGAGAGGGTATGAAAGAGTTTTGAAAGGAGAAACTTACGTGATGGTGTTGGGAGTAGGCCTTGGCCAAAATTTTGAATGGATACAACATTACTGTTACCAACAAAGATTTGACCTTGGGCATGGTAGGGTTTGAGTCGAGTTGGCGGAGGGCGTTGACATCGGTGATAAGATGATTTGAAGCCTTGGGGTCGAGGTACCAATCCCGACTTTGGCTTGAGAAAACGAGGAGTGCTTTATGTTCAACCGACTTGTTGGGTTGGTAGTTGATGTTCAATCGGTGCCAACAATCGAAGGTGAGATGACATTTTTTGTAGCAAATTTGACATGTGCTTGATAGGGATGTTCGCTGCTATTTTTGTTGCTGATTGAGTGGATTTCTAGATGAATTTGTGTTCCTTCCATGCCCACGAAAGAAGTTTAGGCCTCTTCCACTTTGTGAGTATAAACCCATATGTAGATCTGGTTGTTGTGGAATAGTGAAATCATCATTGGAGATATTTATATCTTCTCTTTGGAGGAGAGGATATAGATTTGTTAGATTGATTGCGGTTAGAGATGTCGAGATTATTGTTTTGAATGCCTGATATGTCGGTGGTTGTTCGTTGAGCATGTATTGTATAATGTCTTTTGTATAAACTGAGGAACAAGGTGCAACTATGTTTTCTACTAAGACTTTAATTTGTGTTAAGTATTGTGCCATGGTTTGGTTTTTCATTGTACATCGTGTAACTCATTTTTGAGTAATATAACCTTTGATCTATTTGTTTCTTGTAGGCGTTTTCCCAAAGCGACCTAGATTTCCCTACGCCTGTCAAAGTTAATGTAGGACAGTATAATGTTTGATACCAAGGATAGTAGGGTTGCTGCCAAATCTTGGTCTACAAGCATTCATGAGTTGTAAGTTAGGTTTGGAGAGGATGTGTCAGCGACATTTTTTGTGCTGTGAGGCAGTTTGGGTATAGATCCATCGATGAAGCATGTAAGACCATTGGCCTTGATAATCTTTAGAACTTAAGATCATCATAATGGGTAGTTGTCAGTTGAGAGTGGGTTGGTGATAACATTCTTGATGCTCGAGACAAGAAACTTGAGGGAGAGAGGAATCAGTTGTACTTCAATGCTGAGAGAGACTAGATCCTCGTTGAGAGTAGAAAAGTCTTCCATAGGTGCGGTGAAGCAAAGGACTCTGATACCATGTAAAACTGTGAGGATAAGGTATAGAACTTACCTTTGAAGGCGACTAATTGAAGGTAAAAAAGATGTAACAAGGAGGGAAAGATTAGAGAAGCTAAAGCTCATAATATTTCCTCACTATTAACTTTCAG
>NW_018227750.1:0-292 GCF_001263595.1 Phalaenopsis equestris
ATAACAATCATCTACACAATGTTAGTCAATCAATTGGGTCAATTGGAATAGCTAACCTAGCCCAAACCCAAGCTTTGTTTACTTCAACCCACATTAAACCCATCCATTAAAGATGGCATAACTACCCCGAAGCCATCAAATTAACTCCACCTCAGCCATTGGTTAGACCCTAAGACTGAGCTAAAGCCCATCAATCCCAAAATAGATGATCCATGGACCAAAAGTACCCCAAATTAAGTGATCTTTTTTCTAAAAAAACACATGCTTAAGATACCCTTCCCAAAACTAAACC
>NW_018227751.1:0-898 GCF_001263595.1 Phalaenopsis equestris
TAAGAATTGGGTGATATGTATGTAAATGCCCCCAAAACAAAAAATGAGCAGCAGCAAAATTCCACTTGTTTTCATCAATACTACACAATTACAAACCTACAAACGAGACTACGATTCTAAACATCTGTTAGTTTCAAATCTTTAATGAGAGGGATTCAAGCAGCACATGCAAATCGATTCAATGATCACAGCATAGGAATATTATTGATAAATAGTAACCTCAAAAACATGCACAAATCATTTTTATTTTCTCTCTTCTCTTCGTTGAGAACCAAGGTTCTGTCCGTTGATCAAAACATTAAAAATTGTGCAGTGTACAATAGCTATTAATGATTAGGATTCAAAGGTCACCAGCACTTAAGGGCAGAGCACACAGTCTAGCCAAACCAAAAAAAAAAAAAACTAAGGAAATTCAAAACAATCTACATGCTACACTAAGGACCTGTTTGGTACAGTTTTTTTTTTGTATTTGGGGAGTTGTTTTTATGGTGCTTTTAAATATTTGATGTAGAAAGTTGTTTTATTCAACAAATGCAATCAAAAGTATGGTGGCTGTCAGAAAATTGTCGTCTAAATTTTTGAAAATAAAATAAATTTATAATGACCTCAATAGATTTTTAAAAAACAGTTTCTGAAAAAACTTTACAGCTGTTTCTTCAGATAGTTGCAGTTGCCTCAAACAAACCCTAAAACACATTCCTGAATGATAAACTCTACGTTTAATTCCATATAACTTTTAGATAATGCCACATTGGTTGGTTGGTTTAAATGATAAATTACATCTTCATCATCAAAATTAGCATCATCATATTTGATGGATGCATTTTCATGATCTATTTTTCTTCTTAATTTTTCAACATTATTTCTAGGGAAATTTAAGCCTATCCCACACAATTAT
>NW_018227752.1:0-22714 GCF_001263595.1 Phalaenopsis equestris
TCAATGTGTAATGTCACATGTTTATACTTTGGATTCATTAATTATAATGGTAGCTCATGAAAAAAATATAGTACTAAGTATATGACATTACATACTTGAAAATCAAGAACTAGTATGAAATTTATTTCTTATAATCTTATAAGAATAGTGAAAAATAAAATATATATCAAATGAGAATGTCCAAAAGATGGATGGACATCACAAGATATGGAAAAAAGTTGAATAAAGGAAAAAACAAATCATAATACAAAGTTTAGTAAGTTTTCGATTAATAGAATAAAGTATCACAAAATTTAGCTTAAATTTTGAGACAACAAAAAAAGATGCCATATAAAGAAAGTCTTCAATAATACCCACTAAATAAGTATATTAGAAATTTAAACTAAAAGTGAAATAATATTAATTGTGGGGATTCTAAATTTTTTAAATTATTTTTTTAATAAAATTTGATTTTGACTCTCAAGATTAGAAAAAATTATTATGTGCGGAGTTCAAATGCATCTGGATTCTGTGTACAACACTGTTGTATATTGTTGTACACTTGTTGCACAATAATGTACTATATTGCAGTGCACGGAGTTCGGATGCATGAGTAATATTCTGTCCAAGATTAGTGGTTGCACAACTAAAGATTCATTAATATTTTATTTCAATGATTGATAGTTGTAAACTAAAAATCCATTTAATTATTTTTATGTTTTGGTCACAATCAACTCAAATATACTTACACTTCTTCTTTGTTAAACTGCCACCATATGATGTTATTATAATTATGATATATCAACAACAAATTTATGTATACCAAAACAACACTTTTTTTGTGTGCTTGCTAAGGAAATTCAACATTTCTTTGAGAAGAAAGAAGTCTTATTATTCTTTTTATTCTATAAAGAATAGAAGCCATTGGTCGTAGTAAAAAATGATTCTAATGTGGTTTCCCATAACAAAGAGAGGTATAGACTAACTGAAATAGCAATTGTATATCATTCTTACTGTTATGCATGCATATTTGTAGCAGATGGCTGCATTTTTATTCAGCTAGATAAACTGATATTTCTATCAATATTTCCAACTTTACATGATGCATAATCATTCGTTCATTTTTTGAATGAAACATATTAGGTTATCTCACAAATAAACTCGAAAAAGGGGCATTTGCATACAGACCATTCAATTTCTATGTATTTACATATTGATTTTCACTTTTTCACATTTATACCATCCAAATCTCTTATATCTCATAAAAAATATCATCATTTTAAGTTTTACAGAGTGAAATACTGCTTTTCATGCTCAAGTATAGTGACATTACATACATGTAAAATTTTATGTTTGTGTTAGATGTGTGATACATAAGAATTGATTTGCATGTATGTAAATTTGAATAACTATCTATATATAATAGAAAAATCAAAAGCAAAAAAGAAATGTTCGCATTAATGTCGGAATTAAACTACATAAGAATTGATTTGCATGTATGTAACTTTGAATAACTATCTGTATATAATAGAAAAATCAAAAATAAAAAAGAAATGTTCGCATTAATGTCGGAATTAAACCTGTTTAAAGAACCCATCTTGCATATTTGGATCTTTGGAATTAGGAGAGATGCCCCCCGATTCAATATCATACTGTCCCGGATATGCACCTCTGATTCTCTCAAACGATTCCTGTCAATTCAGTCGTATGAGCAGGCCCATATATATGACATATCAAAATATATAGTAATTTTTATTTAACAAATAACTGTTGTGAAAAACGACGACAATATAACGAAAAATAGAACTAGAAAAATTGTACGCAGGAAAAACATCAGAATGACGCACAGATTTATATGGTTCGGCAAATTTGCATACGCCATTTAAAAATATCAGATTATTGATGTATTATTAATGGAAGATTAAGAAGCAACAAAGAAAGCGCAACAGAACATTGTCTCATATAAAATATAGAGAGTTGTCTGATTAACCTTCTAGATTTTGTTAATCAAATCAATGAACAAGAAGGGAGATTTTAAATTTCATTCTGAAAATTAGAATTGTTTATTCATGCCTTCAATCAACAAAGGGAGCTGAAAACAAGAAAAAAAGGTTGATTTTGCAGCAGAAAGAAAGAAGGAAGCAATGGATTGATAAGTTATATTACCGTCAAAAGGTTATTCATCTTTCGCTGGGAACTTGATGAGGAACCAGACAGGTCAGGAAATTGAACTTAAATGTTGGGGAGGGAAACAAATTAAAAATGATAAGTAATTAGAATTAGATTTTCTCAAGGAAATAAACGTGAGGAAAAGAGGAGAGGAAAAAAAATGAAACTTTGAAAATTTATGTCCTTTTTTTGCGGGCAGAAATGATGATTTGGTAATCCCACCAAAAATAGCAGCCATAACTTCTTTCCAGAAATGGATTGCATATTTGTAGCTCATGAGAGGTAATTGTTGGATTAATGGCTGTCCATAAACGAAAATTAAGACCTTGTCAACACGTAAATTGAGCTTGAGGTGAGAGAAGCACAAAAAGCTCATTATGATTTGATTTACATGATGAAAGGAAGTATAGATGCACATATCTTAATGTGCAGCCACTCCTACTGTTGCAAACTTAATATTTAAACAAGTGAAAAATAGGCAAACTACAATTCAATATTATAAAATATGCTTCAACAATTAATGGTTAATAAGATAATAATATAGGATCTGGTGCAGTTGGGTCTAAAAGGATAATTTTAATTTAAATAAATATATAAATAAGATAGTTGAACTTTACTTGAATACAATCCAGTGGATGATTTTGGGCACCTTGAATCGTTAAGAACAAAATTTGTTTATGAGTCATAAGAAGATGGATGTAGCACATGAGCAATATAATTGAAATTAGCCCATTAGACCCCACTTGAAATTAGCCCATCACACAAAACTTGCTCTAAATTATTCTCATATCCTTCATTCAAGATTAGCCCCCACTCTAGTCAAGCCTTAAAATCACTCTAAAACTCTACTTATAGCTATTATGCAAACTAGCAAGATTAAGATGAAGCCTTATTCTCTACTCCTCGACACCTAACTAAACTCTAACAAATCTAATCATCTACTCCTTGATATAAATATACATTTTAAGCTAACAGTTTATAAGTATTTTGAGACATTATGTACACATCCATTCTTTAAACTGTTCTTTCAAATCAACCAAAACTAGTTGAATCTAGATTGGATATGATATTTCAACAATTATACTGCTCTTATTCTTTCATAGATCCACAATAAATTCCAAATAGTTTTCACAAAAATAAAACTAAATATTAGTAAAATTATTTACCCATTAATGTCACAGCAAAAGTCAGCCACGGCCATCTTTTTCAACATCAAAGCAAATTTAAGAAGGTGCAAGTTTGATCAAAATTTTTGGTGATATAAAATAGTTCTTTGAGTAGAAAAAAATTGAGTTTACTGTATTTGTTTGATCAAGTTTTTGGTGATATAAAATAGTTTTCTTTGAGTAGAAAAAAATTGAGTTTACTGTATTTCTTTTATGATAAATTTATTTCATATATTTGGATATCTATTATATTTTTTGTATGTTTATGTTATAAGCATATGATATGATTACTGAGCTCCACCACATAGACTAATCAAATCTTTTGTGTGAATCTATTTTTGAACTTTTTTCTTTAATAATAGTTTAGGTATGATTGTGTTCCACCTCAGAGAAAAAAAGTCTTACCTTGTTTTTTAGAAAACGTTACACAACATTCGTTATTGTTTTGTTAGTTATTTATGATAAAACCTATCACAGTACAATGAAATGGTGCTATAAGCGGTGAAATAATCGATGGCTTATTGAACAGCGAAAATATCGCTTTAATTTAACATGGCGTAGCGACGGATACTTAATCCTTAATATTTTCGACGGTATTACTACTAACTGACCTGCCTCTTTTTAATAGAAGAAAATCTGATGGTATATTTAGACCTATTGACACTGTAAACTGTCGGTTATTTCTAAAATAAAACCGACGATCACCTACCATAACTAAACCGTCGGAACTCACCCTTTACATCGCCGAAAATCCTCATTTCTTCCTATCTCCCGCGGCACTCTTCCCTCTCTCGGTTTCACCCTAAATCCCTCCGCTTTCCCACGACACTCTTCATCCTCTTTCGGCGATGATCCACCTCTCTTGTCGACGCTCCTCTCCTACTCTCATGACTCCCAACTCCGGCTGCCTGGGTTAAGGGATTGCAACTTGCAGAAACTATCGAAACTCTCAACCATCCACTCCGCCCCAACATAAATCAAAGATTAAGTTAAAGCCTAAACCCAATTGTTCACTCCATTCTACCACTTTGCTCATTCCTCCACCCCTCTTGAAACTGTCCTAATTTTTTTTTTTTTACATTCACCATTCAAAGTAGTTAGGAAGAGAACTAAAAGATCGTGGCTTACAGATACCGCCATCTCTCCCATCCTTCTGCTCTACTCCTACCTGAAACCTAAGAGCGAAGAGAAATTAAGAACAATAAAAAAGTATCCCATTTGAGCTAGGTGTGGCCATTTATTAAATGATTAAGATAATGGCTTGTTCCCTCTCATGAAAATGCATCTGTAAAATTTGGACATTAATTTGTAAGAAAAATAGAGATAAAAAATTTAGTTATGGAGGTTCTATTTTTTTGTATTAGCATGAAGATACTCTCACTTGGTCATATCATCGTCATGTACAAAATATTATAAAGGATTAGGAGCATAAAGAAGCATGCACTGCGGTTACAATTAATTTTTGTCATCCTTCTTGGTTAGGTTATAGTTCGACCTACAAAAGTTGTCATAAAATGCTTTTTTTAGCACGTCATGTATCAACACATGGCTTTCACCCTTGCGAGACAGCACAATTTTTTAGGAAATTCATATTTGTAACACATGGAGTTCATTCTTCTGCTATTTCTTTATTAACTCAAGATATTTCTTTGTCACTTGGAATGTCACTTTTGTCACACCAAGATCATTAATCATTAATGATTCATCCCTAAATTCTTATTTGACTAGAAAATACCATCTAGCCTGCATGCATAAATAGTATTTCAAGAGACCGGACCATGCCCAAATCCCTTATTGCTAACTTGTGTTTGAGAAAGCCCAACTTGTTTGAGCATTCTTCTTGGCCAAACTCCAGCACATACTTTGGGACTAATATCGCTTGCTCACAGCCACACACTACAACCACAAATGCTATAGTTGGCCCCTAATCTCTGGAGGAATCTAATTTCTATTTTAGACTAATGAAATTCATTTAAATGCCCTTTTACCCATATTTGTCTAGAGCCATCTAAGTGAACCACATTCACTTGGATAATGACCTTACCGGTGTTTCAAGTAGGCCAAATACACTTCTTCACTCATTCATATCTTAGTGGACCACTTCCACTTAGACATTCCATTTCTTTCTAAATACATCACATTTACTTGGACTGAGAAATTATCGTCTCAAATGAACTGAATTTATTTAAATGCAACTCTTTTAGTGGACCAAATTTACTAACAAACCCCTTTCTTGGGTAAACCATAGTTACTTAAGCGACCTTCATATATCTCTGAGCATGTCATATCTTGGATGTCTAAACTTCTATATAGATATCTGAGCTCAGTTGAATGATCAACAGGTTCACTATAACTCAATTACTTAACCTATTGGCCAATCTTACTATTTATTTTAGATATTGCATATTCAATCTAAAAATACAATATAAGATTTGGGTGCCTCTCTAGATTGAACATCCTTATAATCTTCCTTAAGTTGCTTAAAATTTGGTGTCCACACTTTAAAATAAAGAGTCTCTTATAATAACCTATAAGCCTTCATTACTAACTATATCATGGTCTTCATGGTAGGATAATTTAAAAATGAAGAATCCAGATAGGAGCATTAAGATCGAAGGTATCTTTTTATGAAGCGATAAAAGACAAGGAGGGAAGATGACAAAAATATAAGATATCTTCATGGAAGTTTAGGTGTTTGATATGTAATTACATAACAAGTGGGAGTAGAATTTTTTATCTATAGCTAAGGCTTGAGCCAAAAATTAATCCACTTCAGTTCGGATCAAAATTTAGTAGGATCAATCCATGAACTAATTCTGCACGTAGGGTTGATTTGTGAATTTAAGGAAAAAATTATGTTATACATGTTTGAAACTTAAAATATTTAAAGCTTATATTATACATGTGTTACGTGGGATAGACCTGTGAATTTGCTCGAACAACAACAATCAGTCTGAATTAATTTTGGATTGAATTTCTTTCAAACTAACCTTTGTTCAGCTCGAATCAGATCTTTTAACGTCATATTGATGTTGAGTATGTCAAAAATCATTAATCGGTTTAACATTGATTCGAAAAACAATGAAATATATAAATCAATTATGAATTAATGAATAATTCTAATTAATATTATAGTTTGATGGTATTTGTTTGGATTCAAGTTAAACATATTTGTTAAATCCAATAAGATGTCTTTTCTAATATTGTGTCCAACTGTAGCTACATCGAACCTTTCACAAATATATTTGTTTTCTATTTTGCTTCAAAATGTAAAGTCAATCATAAATCTAAGAATTCTCTTCTCCGCAGCCTCTTACGAGATTAATTGCACACCTCAAAATATATTCTTAGAAGAAGATATTTCATGATGTAAGAGTTTTTACTGTCTCTTCCAATGCAATATGTAATTTCTATTGCCAAAATGGAAATTTACTTTGAAAACTAATTTCCATTTCCACAATTCCCATTTTAGAAATAAAAATTAGATTTTGAAGTAAATTTTCATTTTGACAATGCAGTGAAAAATTTTACATCATATGAAATATTTCTTTCTAAGAGTATATTTTGAGGTTTGCAATTAATATCGTAAAAAGTTGTGGAGAAGAGAATACTTAGATTTATGATTGACTTTCCACTTGGAAATAAAATGTGAAAGAAATAAGCTCATACAAGGTTTGGTGTCGCTATGGTGAAAGAGAAGATTAGAGCCAAAGTTTTCAAAAAAAAATTAGAGTGATTATCCATCTTCGATAGCCCTAACAACAATAAGCTGTCAACGGTCCGCTTTCTAACCAAAATTGGGTTGGATAAAAAGAAATTTTATCCAAAATTTTTGTGCGTAGCTCGGCTCATTTATTTCAATCCTATCTCTATCAAAGCAAAAATTAAAAATAAATCAATTTTTGAGCAATCACGTTATTTGAGCTTTCTAAAATGTTCAGTCCTTTTAATGATTTGATCACACATTGTTGTAACTACAAGTATGTCAACTACTAAAATTAAATTTAATGTTCTCATTTTAATGCAATTTATAATTTTTTTATTGTTGTCCAGTTTGAAGGTAAATATAAATATTCGTACATCAAGATTGTGGATGTACAATAAATTTTATCCATATAGAAAAAGGGATCAGAGAAGAGTTTTTGAATGGTGTGAAGGCCTTCGTAGCTGCAACATCACTAATTCCATCTTACCTATCTAAGGGTAAGTTTCAATGTCCCATGATTAAAATACAGGAATCAAACACACTTAATGCCAGATGAAGTAAGATATGATTTACATCATCGGTGATTTTAGCTTGATTACCGAATCTATACTTAACCTAAGGAGGTTGACTTTGTAACAATCAACTCAATTCCTTCGCTGAGATATGATCCTCCACATGAATTTCAGTCAAGTCGATTTTAAGAGATGATCTTCGATGGGACAATGTTGCATTACCCAAGTTAAGTGTAGAAAGAGACACCAAATCAGGAGGCTCAAAATTTTTATGATTTATTGAATGGAGCTCAAAGACCACTGTGGGAAAGATGCATTTCTCATTTTAAGTTATCTATACCTCTTTGAATGATAAAAATTTTAAAAAAAATTTAATATACCCAGAGAGTGCTTCAAAGACTTTGCAACATTACTGAAAGAGACTAATAAAAAAAAAGTTTCGGAAGTCTTATACCAGTCAAAAAAATTGTTCGCCAAATAAGGGTTGAAAACAAAGAAGATAGATTATTTCGTGAAAGGATGCATGTTATTTTATAAGTCCAGTATAGCAGAGACTCAGTGCAAATTCTATACTTCCATGAGATTTAAATCTCAGAATAAAAAAGTAAGAGTCATAAAGAAGTTCCTTTCAAGCTTCTCTTCTATATATAATTTTTTTCACATCTTCAAAGACTATTTGCTTCCACGTGTACTGCTCCAAAAATGATGTGGCAACATAGTTCAGAGGACATCAATTCCATGAGTCATTCTACAGATGGAGAGGTATGAAAAGGTTTTGATCGTATATATCCCAAGTTTGCTGCAGAAGCACGTAATGTGAGACTTGGCTTATGCTTTTATGGCTTCTCACTGTACAGTTTAATAAATAAAATAGCAAAATTTATGAAAAACCTTTAATAACTTAGTTTCAAACTCTAAGTCTAGGAATATTTAGTAATCAAATTTAAGATTTTAGAATCTTTATTGAATTCAAGAAGATTTTCAATTTATCATATTAAGGACATTTAGAACATTCATATGAAAAAGAACATCATGATATATTTACTAGGAATGCTACTAACACTACAATATAAGCTTAGAAAATATAATAAATCTCCTTCCTTAAGTTGATTCAAGTGAAGCCAATTTTTTATTAAGCATCTCCTCAAGCTTCTCCTCACTTATTTTTCTTTTATTTTTTTCTTTTTTTTTCCTTATTTTTCTTTTTTTTCTTTTAGGAACTTTTCAATCATTTCTTTTCTTTTCTTTTTCCAACTGAAGATCACTATATATGGATAGCCTTTAATGATTTTGAACTTCACTATCCTCTTCTTAAAGTTAAAAATCTATACCTTTCTTCAATTTATAAATTTATATTAGTTTATGATTTTCATAAAGTCTCATTCATTTCTTCTTACATGAAACTCTAAAGTTCTGAACACTTAAAAAATCCAAATTTCCTTACTTTAAATAGAAAAGTAGAGTCTTATCCTATCATACCAAATATCTTTAACTTTATAATTGACATTCATTATTAAAAGCTTTTACCTAAATTTACCACAATATTTATAAATAGAAGTATAATCATTTAAAGTTAAATCTTAATATCCTAGGCCATGTTAAATTAATTTTTAAGAGTATAGTTACTTAAGGACAAATACAATTTAGTTTCCTTTTCAAAATAAATTTTTCTTGCCCCCAAACTTAACTTTTTAAGTGATTTTAAAAATATTTTTAATATAAAATTTAATAGGTGAAAGAAAACAGTAAATGCATGAAAATAAAAACCGACCTGTAGAGGATTTCTGACTATGAAACTGGGTTCTCTGACTATGAAAATTTCTGACTATGAAACTGGGTTCTGGTACACTGCAGATACTAACTGTAAAACTACATGTAGGCTTTAAAGCATTAAATAAAATATAATAAATTCTAAAGAACTTACTGAGAATTAAAAACAGAAATAAAAAAAACTCAAAACTAAACTGAAAATACTAAAAATGCAGAAAAAGTGAAAGTTACAATTACTATTATAGATTCAGTTCACAACACAACATAAAAGTTCTTTTACTACAACAAGTTTCAAATGAAAGTACATCACAATACACTCATAAACAACAAACAAACATCAAAACACACTAAACT
The DNA here is from genome assembly GCF_001263595.1 of Phalaenopsis equestris. Classification (NCBI taxonomy): domain Eukaryota; kingdom Viridiplantae; phylum Streptophyta; class Magnoliopsida; order Asparagales; family Orchidaceae; genus Phalaenopsis; species Phalaenopsis equestris. Next base: position 9,657 of record NW_018227752.1, read on the forward strand.
AAACTCATAAAAATCAATTCTCATCTTCTTCCTCTTCATCATCAGAATCTTCTTCTTCTTCTTCGTAATGAACAGGAGCATATGGAGTGACAATGGAGCAAGCAGGAAAGTTCACATTAGGTTCAACTCTAAGATGTCTTACCATAGCATTCTAAAAATCAATATCATGCAAAACTCTCCTCTGCTGATATTCATCATTATAAGCATTTCTTGCTCTTATCTCTCCCAACTGAGTTTAAATATTAACTATATCAATTTGTTGAGTCATCAGTTGGTCATAATACATTCAAGTGATATAGATTGAGAAGTAGATGCCTCTGCAGTAGATGTAGAGGGCATATCCCTTCTTCCACTTCTATATTAAACAAATGATTCTACTCTCTGAATCATATGCCTCCCAATCAGATTTTGTGGCTGTAATCTTTCTTCATTTCTATGGGACTCTATTCCTGATTGTTCACATAGAGTGAAAATTAAGGCAGGGTATTCTAAACCTTCAGCAGTAGAACTACCAGCTATACTTCAAGCATATTTAACTATAAGTGCACCAACATCTATTAATTTCATGTTTTGATTGCAATATTTTTGTAAAGCTCTATCTTTTGTAACATCAGCCAAATGATTTGTTGGCAACAGTCTGGCAGAAATAAAGTGGTGCCATACTTTTGACTGAATAGCCAACATGGAAGCAGAGAAGTTAACTATCTTGTTATTCTTAATCTTCCACTCCTCTCTTTCATAAGTCAAAAATTTAATCACTTCATTCAGTGATGAATCATTCATCACGAATGCAGTGTATTCATTAAAAAACACACCCCTCAAACCATAAAATTATTGATCCAATCAGCAGTAAATTCAACTTGTTTACCTCTAACTAGGATGTGATCTTCATTAGTGAACCTTAGGTTTACATAAAACTCCCGAACCATCAGGACAATTGCTACGTCAGTGAAGTAGCAAAATCTTTCCTAGTTTTTGGTGAGAATCAGTCTCTTGATCTTGCCACTTGGGTTTGCAACTGCCTGTTCTTTGATCATTCTTCTTGTTTCTATTTGAGTATTGTAATTGTGTTGGGCTTTGAAACTAACCAATCTTCATGCATCAAAATTTTCGCTCGGCCTTCCTCTCTTAACTCGGGGAGCTATTTAAAAATTCTACAAAAATCCAAATAATTCTAAATAAATTGCTAAATTAAAAATCTAACTCCTCAAGCAAGAAAATTTGGTAAGAAACTTTTCACCTCTTTTGCCCACAATGTGATGCCCTAAACCAAGGTCTTAAGGTAGGGGACGACTCAAGCAGTGAAAATATAGTTTGTCCTTGCGATTTCACGGCTTTCTAGGCAATAGGCATGTTTGGACCTTTGGTGCATCATGTATCAAGGCTCTGTAAATTGGCGCATCATGTGTTAGAGCTTAAATACACCAAATTTCAATTTTTATGGAAATCTGCTCCGTACCGCTTTACGTCAAGCTCTATTTAACTCAAATAAACCTTTCAAAGCATAATTAAACATCGCAATAACACAATTTTTCCAAACAACACAAAACTCACATTTATATATATAATTTGCGCTATTATAAACTAACATTTTTCCAGCCAACAAACATCAAATTCAGTGTTCTAAAGTAAACCAACAACCTACCTAACACTGAAATCTAAACAAATCTAAACATCAAAATTCAAAACATAAACATAGATAGTGTTTAACAATAGAAAAAAAAATGCAATCTAACATAACAAACTAAAACAAATAGTACTAAACAAAATTTTTCATGCATAAATTAAGATCAAACATCTTCTTCACTATCGTCCTCCTGGATATCTCCCATAGATTGGTAGTGCACATACAAGTTATAGAAGGGTCGAAATGGAAATTTATCAGTTGAATTTTCCTCCTAAATCAAAGAATGTTTCTTGAACATACGTACCAATCCATCCTCAATACGCCCGGTATGTTCAAATTGTTCATTTAGTCTCCAATCTAGATGATCCAGTATTTTAGTAATATTCTCAATCACATGCATGAGATTCTGCACCTCTTTTTCATCTTTTTTATCTTCTTCAAAGTGTACTCGAGTTATAGTAGGGCTGAACAGGTGATGAATTTTGAGATCCTTGATCCATCAGTAAATTCATATCATCTTCATCTTCTTTTCCAATATTGTTGCAATAAAATTCTGGATCCATCGACTTCCAAGAAAGAAGCACTTTTTCCCAACTTCCATAAGGTACTTGCGCTTGACTGTACAGTAGGAAAATAGTGGATGGATTTCCAAGTTCGGTTGCAGATCCATTGACAATCAAACCCAAAACCAATTTCACAATAATAGCTCCAGCATCAATAGGTTTTTCGGTTTGAATGCAATAATTTAAAATAGCACTCTCCTTTGATACCTTACTAATCTTCATAGAAGGAAGTAATTTTAATGAAATGAAGAAGTGTGAGGATTTTAAAACTGGATTTAAAAATGATGAGGGAAAACTAACATTTCCATCATCTCTGGCCTACCAATTCGCATCTTCATCCGTAAGGTAGCGATAGGGTTTATTCATATTATCTCTCGTAGGGGTAAAATTTGCACGATGGCAGATAGGCACATTCTCAATCATAAACATCTCATTTAATGTTGAAGGATTGAACTGCAAAAACCTACCACTCATGTAAATAATTCCTTGGTTGATCCATGAAGATTTGCATAAAATTCTTTTACTACAAGAACAACTACAACGGTAGTAGTGTAGCAACGCACTTCCCAACGCCTCTGTGCAATAGTCTCTTCACCTTAAGTATTCGACGTGTTGAACCCTTGATTCACAATACCCCTTTCTTTGATAAGCCTCTTCTTCACTAGCACCTGATCATGTAACTTCTGTGCATCAAAACTAACGAACTTTCTCTGATTGAAAATTTCAAATCTAGCGGAGTTTTTAGAGTGAGAAGCCATACAATTTAAAAAATGGTGACTCTTCCATCATTTTCCCCCTAAAATATGGTTTGGATTTGATTTTTATTAGTTATATGGAGAATAAACTGCCAAAAACCACCATTTTACACTTTTGAAACATTTTCGGTACCGCGGCGCATCATGCGCCAGCTTTCTGGAATTTGGTGCATCATGCGGCGCATCATGCGCCAGCTCTCTGGAATTTGGTGCATCATGCACAAATCTAGCGCATCATGCGTATCATGTGCCAGTTCCAAAAACTTTGCCGTTTCAATTTTGATCCAATAAATTTTAATTTTTCCATAAAATTAGGTAAATAAAGATCTTTCTAAATATTTTATTAAATATATGGACTTCATAAAGACTTAAACATGAATATATGAAAAATATTTCAAATAGATCAAACTCAAAAGCAAACTAAACAATGATAAATATGGGTTGCCTCCCATAAAGCACTTGGTTTAATGTCGTCAGCCCGACATTCCTAGTCTTATTCTGGTTGACCACATTACAGTCTCTTTAAAAGCTGGTCTTTGACCATCAAAATATGATTTCAATCTGTGCCCATTCACTTTAAATATTCTTCCAGTCTTGGGGTCTTCATTATTAACTGCCCCATAGAGATAGACTTTTATAACTCTGAATGACTCTTACCACTTAGACTTCAACTTTCTAGGAAATAATTTCAATCTTGTATTATATAATAAAACTTCCTATTCAGGTTTAAATTCTCTTTTTATTATCTTCTGATCATGCCATTTTGTCATCTTTTTCTTATAAATCCTAGCATTATCGTAAGATTCATTCCTAATTTCCTCAAGCTCATTCAATTGCAATAATATTTTCTCACCAACTTCTTTCAAATTGAAATTTAATTCTTTTATCGCCCAATAAACTTTATGCTTCAATTCAACTGGTAAGTGAAAAGTCTTCCCTAAAATTAATCTATATGAGGACATTCCTATAGGTGTCTTATAGGATGTCATGTATGCCCATAATGCAGTATTTGATCTAGTAGACCAATCCATTTTATTAGAATTAACACTCTTTTCCAAAATTCTCTTAATTTCACGATTAAATAGTTCTACTAAACCACCAGTCTGGGGATGATAAGCATTTGCAATTTTATGCAGTATATTATATTTTTCCACCAATCTTATAACTGTTGCATTTCTAAAATGAGATCCTCCATCGGTAATGATTACTCTCGGCATTTCATATCTTGTAAAAATATTATATCTTGTAAAAATATTTTTAATTAAAAATTTTGAAACACTTCGAGCATTATATCGAGGTAAAGCGATTGCTTAAATCTATTTAGAAACATAATCCACTGCAACCAATATATAAATATTTTTGAATGAAGGTATAAATGGTCCCATAAAATCCAATCCCCATGCATCAAAAATTTTAATTTTCAAATTAGAATTTAGAGGCATTTCATTTATTTTTGAAATATTACATGCTCTCTGACACCGATCACATGTTTTGATATATATATATATATATATATATATAGCAGACCAAAATTTTGTAAAATTTTATAAACAGTTCTATCATTCCCAAAATGACCTCCAAATTCAGAATCATGACATTTTTGAATAATTTTCTGAATTTCCTTATAAGGCACACATTGTTTCATTACTAAATCTTTGCATTATCTAAATATATAAGGTCATCCAAAAAATAAGACTTTGCATTAAAAATGAATTTTTTTTCTATTATTTTGTTAATCCATATGGTAAAATACCAGTAACAATATAATTTACAATATCATCATACCACGGTATTTCTCATCCTTTTACAGCAAAAAGTTGTTCATCAGGAAAAGTTTTATTAATTTATTTTTCCATGTCAAGTATTTCTTCTTATTATAGCCTAGACAAATGATCAACAATTTGATTATCAGTCTCTTTCCTATGGACTATTAAAAAATCAAACTCTTGCATAAGAAATACCCATCTAATTAATCTTGGTTTCGCATTCTTCTTTTGCATCAAATCTTGAATGGTTGACTGGTCAGTATGTACAACACATTTAGCTCCAATCAGATATGATATAAACTTATCAAAAGCTACACAATGGCTAATAACTCTCTTTCAGAGGTGGTGTAATTAATTTGAGCATCATTAAGAGTCTTACTAGCATAGTATATAACTTTAAAAATATAATCGTATCTCTGCCCTAAAATAGCTCCTATCACAAAATCACTAGCATCACATATTAATTCGAAAGGTTTCTCCCAACCAGTTGAAACACTTATAGGAGAAGTGATCAAATTTTATTAAAAGTTTTAAAGGCTTTAAGGCAATCTTGATTAAAGTCAAATTTGTATCTTTTTCCAGAAATTGGCATAAAGTCTTAGTAATTTTTGAAAATTCTTTAATATATCTCCTCTAAAATCCATCATGTCCTAAAAATCTCCTAACTCCTTTTTCTGTAGTAGGTAGAGATAAGTTTGATATAACCTGTATTTTTGCAGGATCTACTTCCATGTTATTTTCTGAAATTTTATGTCCAAGCACAATTCCTCCTACAACCATAAATTGACATTTTTCCCAGTTCCATACGAGATTAGTCATTTCACATCATTCCAGAACTTTTTTTAATGGTTTAGACATATTTTGAATGAATTTCTAAATACAGAAAAATCATCCATAAAGACTTCAACCCCTTTTTTGATCAAATCACTGAAAATTGACATCATACATCTTTAAAATGTTGCATGTGCATTACATAATCCAAAGGGCATTCGTCAAAAAGCAAAAGTTCTATAAGGATTAGTAAATGTTGCTTTCTCTTGATCCTATGGAGTAATAGGTATTTGGTGAAAACCAGTATATCCATCTAGAAAACAAATATATTTATGCCAAGCTAGTTTATCTAACATCTGGTCCAAAAATGGTAAAGGAAAATGATCCTTCCCAATGACAGAATTTAATTTTCTATAATCTATGTAGATTCTCAAACAAGTGACTTGTCTTGTTAATATTAATTTGTTATGCTCATTTGTCACTACAGTCACACATCCTTTCTTTGGAACACAGTGAATTGGACTTACCCAAGCACTGCTTTAAATAAGATATATTATTCTAGCATCTAACCATTTTAAAATTTCTTTCTTAACTACTTCTTTCATCATAGGATTTAATCTCCTTTGAGGATTAGCTCTTGGTTCATATTGATCTACTAATAAAATTCTATGCATACAAATTGAAGGATTGATTCCTTTATTATCAGTTAATGTCCATCCAAAAGCTTTCTTATATCTTTTCAAAGTTTCAAAAAACTGTTGTTCTTGCATATCAGTTTTGAGAATACTATAACAAGTAATGTAGATAAATCTCCTAAGAATGCATACTTAAAATATGTAGGAAGTGTTTTCAGTTGTAGTTCAAAAGATTTCTCAATATATGGAATCAAATTCTCATTACTTTCTGAAGGATCTAACATTTCATATTTTTCCAGAAGAAAATCCAAATCCCCTTTACTCACTTCAATAGATTCATCATGAATTTTATCCTCATCTTGATATTCCATATAGTCATTTTCAAATTCTCTTTCAAAAGTCTTGTTAAAATATTCATGGCTTAAATATTCATTAATATCCATTCTGATGCATTCAATCTCTTGCTCTTTTGTAGGGTATCTCATTGATTTCGCAATATCGCAATATTAAATGTAATATTAAATGTAACCTCTTGATCACTAACTCTCACAGTTAGTTCTCCTTTCTGCACATCGAACGATCAACTAAGTGAAAAGTTACAGTTGTAGATGAAATATCTCCTAAGCCCAACCTTCTAAATATTGATAACGACATAAGATTAATACTGGCTCCTAAATCACATGTAGCTTTTCCATAAAATCATTTGCCAGTAGAACAAGGAATTGTAAAACTTTCAGGATCTTTAAGTTTTTCAAGATTTTTTTCTGAATTATAGAGCTGCACTCTTTGCTGATTGCAATAGTCTCATTATCTACAAACTTCTTTTTCTTTTTAAGTATATCCTTCATGAACTTCACATAGCTTGTCATTTGTTCCAAAGCTTCAACAAATGGAATGTTTATTGTTAATTTCCTCAAAATTTCTAAGAATTTGAAAAATTGATTATCTCTAAGTTTCTACTTTAATCTTTGAGGAAATGGAGGTAGTGGTCTTTATGCAGTGATTTTCATTGGTTTAATAGGACTTTCTGCTTCAAAATGAAAATCTTCACAAGATTTTTCATTTTTTACCTCATCTTTTTCAACATCAACTTCTTGTTAAACTCTCTTTTCTAATTCTTTTCCACTTCTCAGTTGAATAGCTTTAATTTTCTCTTTGTTTTGATCTTTAGGATTTACTTCAACATTACTAGGCAATGTTACTGGAGATCTATTACTAAGTGCGGTAGCAATACATCTCAATTGATTTTTCATGTTTATGATTGCAGCTCCTTGACTTTGTAATTGACTACCAATTTGCAATATCAATTCTTTCATTCATAGTTTTTCTCCTTATTCTGCAAATTATTAAATCCTGGGGGGTAACAAGGTTTATAAGCTTGATTCCATTGATTGTTGGAGTTTCCCAATGGGTTAGCAGTATTGTTTCCCCATTGCAGATTTGCAACATTATAGTTATTGTTACTCTAACTAAATCTTGGATAATTCTTCCATCCAGGATTATAATAATTGGCATATTAGAATGATTTTTTATTGCATTTAAAGTCTCATAATAAGATTGAGATTCTATCATTTGTCCTGATGAGTTTTCCTCAAGCATAGGTGTTGTCTGAGAACATAGGTGTTGTCTGAGAAAAATTCATTCCATATTAATCTATCTTCTTTGATATAGCAGCTATCTCGGCAGCTAAAATTGATATAGCATCAAAATCATGAATATTAGCTACTCTTTTTGGATTTACCCTTTTAGAGAGTCATTGAAAATTATATTAGCCATCTCTTCAATTAATAAGTATGCTTCATCGAATAGTTTTGACATTAATGATTCAACAGTAGCAGCATCAATTATCGATCTAAGAGAACCAACCAACCCATTATAAAAAGTTTAAATTATTAACTAATACAGCAGCTCATGGTATGGTGTGAACACTTTCTAAGGAGATCCTTAAATCTTTCCTAAGCTTTATAAATTGATTCCCCTTCAAACTGACAAAAAGATGTGATATCATTTCTAAGCTTAGCAGTTTTGAAGGTGGTAAATATTTAGATAAGCATTTTTGTGATAAATCTCCCCATATTTGATAGATCCAGGTGCTAACGAGTTTAACCATATCTTAGCTTTATCCCTTAGTGAAAAAGGAAAAAGTTTAAGTCTGACAGCATCATTCAACACTCCATCATATTTAAATGTAGCACATAATTCTAGAAAACTAGCAAAGTGTAAATTAGGATCTTCAGTTGGTGTTCTTCCAAACTGATTGTTTTGTACAATTTGGATAATAGCAGGTTTAAACTCAAATAAATTGGCAGCTACAGCAGGGTTTTGTATACTTAAATGAATTTCATCTGTTGTATGATTATCATAATCTCTTAAAGGTCTCTAATGATGTTCATTTTCATTTCCAACATTATTTAAACTGCAATTCATTTTGCTAAAATGATCTTTCTCTTTTTGTAGTTTTCAAATTTTTCTAACAATTCCCTCTAGTTCAGAATCGTAAGGTACTAAATTTTTAGATCTTACACAACGCATAAACAAAATAAAGCAAATAATAAAAAACAAGTAAACACACTTAAATAAGAAAATGTCAAACTAAACTACAAACACTCTTTTTTTTTTAAATAAAATAAAATAAAATACTAATATTTTTCATTACTTCCCCCGCAACGGTGCTAAAAACTTAATGTTGGTAGATTTAGTGTGATAATTTTGCAAGTATTTTTTTTAATATTACAAAATTACATACGGGAGATATATAATAAATATACAATATAATCCTATATAATTAATATACAAAATAATCCCAACAAAAATATTATTTATGAAAATAATTTATCTTTTAAAACTCTTTTTAATTTGTCAAATCCCCTTTAAAATCAATGCAAGTATACGTATCACTCAAGTAATAAAGGGCACTAATGGAGTCCTAGATATCGATCCCGCAGGGAAGTAGGAAAATCCTAAAAGTAAATTATGGAAATTATTTTATAATCTAAAAATAAAAAAAGTAAAGTAAAGTACGAAGTTTGAAAATTAACTACTCAAGTGAATACTAATTAAAATGTAGATGTAAAACTACAGAAGTTAAACTAAACTAAATACTAAACTTTCAAAAGTAAAATTACAAAAATTAAACAAAATTTTTATTGTGACGGAAAGTTCAAATTTAAGAAAGCATCCTTCCGCTTTACAATGAGTATATGGATTGTGAAGAAATTGAAATCATTTCTAGTGCTATAAAGAACATTGACTAATCCAGAGTTTGGTCCCTAATTCTGTGGTTAGGATGGGATGATACCGGCTACCACTCCAGAGCTCCCACTACTCCCTCTCCTGAGGGCTAACAATCTCGCATCAATTTCCAATCAACTGGACCAATTAGACCAATTTGAGAATTTTAATCTGTCACCTTAAAATCTCCAATTTTGCATCCAATAAATTATATTTCTTTATTTATTTACACCCAATTCCATGGATGACATTCTCTCTCATGAAATCAAATGTGATTCTCCTTATGTTGTAGAAATCATATCTCATTTAAAAACATATGTCTCTCGAAAAGTTTTAACATTTCAATTGCCCAGATCGAAAAGTAAATGAAGATTGGAGTTCAAATCATCATAGATTATTATCATTTAAAACCATGGAAAATAAAATCTATTCTTCACAAAATTATATCTCAAATTAGGGAGAAGCATAATGAAAACAACTCAAAATTCATGTGAAGGATATGAAAAAACACGGATTTCATATATAAAAACAAGTTTACAGAATAAAAGAAATAAAAATACAACTTATCTTACAATCTTTCCCAAGCAAATCCCTAGAAGTTCTCTCCAAGCCTTCTCTCTTTACAATCACTCTCAATTCTCTCTTAAAAGTGTAATGAAGAAGAAATCTCTCACCTTCCCTCTCCTCTTACAACCCTAGAAGAAAATTTCCTCTTCTCTCTCTATCTCTAATTCGCGCCCACTTTCTCTCTCCCTCACGCCACACACACAAGCCTCCCCTTCACTCTATGAAGTCTTCTTCTTTTATTTTGGGCAGCCTACTTTGGAAAAAAATTTAAAATTCCCTCCAAAATTTAACTCTTTTGAATTCAAAAGATCTATCATTTGATCAAAGAGACATCCTCTTTCATAAAAGAACCTTCCAAAGTGTCTAGATGCATTGATTTACTCTAAGAGGTGTGGAGAATAAGTGTCCTTTAGAAATTCATGCAAAAATTTATCTCGAACCGCCTTAATTTGAAAAAGTCATATGTGGCGCATCATGCGCTAGTTTTCTGGATTTTGACGCAACATGCGCCAGAATCCTAAAATTCACTGTTTTGACTCCAAATTTTGTATTTTTTGTCATTTTTGCTCTCAATGCCTAAAAATGATAGACCTGCAACAAAAATACAAAATTACCCTTCTTTAAAGTGCAATATCACCAAAAATAAGCATAAAATAAGTACTTAAAATAATATATTATTTTTGTGTATCATGTCGTTGTCTTAATTTTACTTTGCTTTTGCTATGAAATGAAAGCAATTTTTATAAATTTAGATCTGCTTAGATCTTCTCTTATTTCATTAATGTTATGATATTTTCATCGGCTCCTAATTTACTTCACAAACTGATCACTTATAATGTTAAAATCTGTTGTGAAACATAATGACTCGGGAGGGCTATAACTTCACCCAACTAGTGAGTACCACACTTCACTTTAGAGGAAAGGGATGCCAAGTCCAAGGAGGAGCGTAAATAGTTAGGGAGAAAAGTTTTGATGGGCATAAAATTGGTTTTTCTAGGGTGACAGGGTAGATCCTTTACCAATTTGGTCTAATGTTGGAACTAAGGGTCTCTGGTTAGTCCAATAGAGAGGGCACAGTGGGTAATATAGAAGTGAGAGCCTAGAATCTACTCAGTAAAACCACAAAAGCTAGAACTAACTTTAGATTAGCTAATGTTCTTTATGCTCAGAAGGGGTAAAGAATATGTATGCTCCTATTTGTCACTTGTAACATTATATTTTAAACATTTCATTCCTACAGATTATTCAGGTCATTGCATAAGAAGCTTAGCCTTTATTATCTCAAAATTCTCCAAACCAATTTATCCAAATAAGTTGTCTTTAGATTTAAGATTTTCATTTAAGAATAGTTATTAGAAAAACCACTTTAATCTATATTCAAAACTAAGACATGATAGTAGTATACTAGAATTACCTCAAGGGATTTATTACTTTGCTTCTCTGTGGGATCGATATTGGGGTCTTTAAAGAAAATTGTATATTACTTGAAATGATACATATACTTGTGTAGTACCCCTAGTGTGTAAACTATTAATCAAAAATCCTAAATTTTATAACATATTGATTTTGTACATTATTGCGGGTCGAGTTTTAATTGGGTCAAGTTTTTTGCCGCTAAATACTAATTGGGTCAATAGCCTAAATCCTCAATAGCCACTAAAGATTAATTAGGTCAAGTTTTTTGTCATCTTTTGGACGATAAATTACTACAATATTGCGGGTTGAGTCAGATATTTAGTATAAAAGTATAAGAATATTCTTTTACTACTAAGAGTAAGAAAATTTGTATTTTTGAAACACTAAAGATTTTAGATCTACACTTTAAAAAGCATTAGAGACTCTTTGAAAAAATCAATATTGTACTAATACACATTATCAAGTAAGAAAATGTGAGAAGTTTTTTTAACTTTAGGAAGAGGATAGTGAAGTTCAAAATCATTAAAGGTTTTCCAGTTATATTAATTCTCACATCAAAAAAAAGTAAAGGATTGAAATAGATCTGAAAAGAAAAAGAAAAGCAAAATCAAAAGAAGAAAAGAGAGCAAAAAAAAATATGTGGGGAGAAGCTTAAGGAGATGCCTAATTAAAAATTAGCTCACTTGAACCTTCTTAAAGGAAAAAACTTATTTACACTTCTTAGTTTATTCTTAATTTTAAAAAGCATTGGTATGTTTACTAGTAGAGTTCTCATATAATTATTTTCTTTTAATTCCTTTAATATTCTATAATGTGATAAGTTATAGTTATTTTTTAAATGAATAGAAAATCAGAATTCCTAACTTGATTACTACATAACCTTACATTTTTGTTTTAACCTCAATCATTGATAATTTTAAAAAAGTTTCACTATCACATTTATGGGACAAAACTATAAGATTCCTTGAGTGAAACTCACTACCATAAGTTATTATATTTAGTTTCAATAGTACAAGGGTTACTCAAGGACAAGTAACGTTTAAGTTTGGGGGAGTTGACGCGCCTTCAAATTACATATTTTTATATGTTTATTTCATGCTCATTTTTAAGAATATTGTGTTTTAATACAAGTTATTTTGTGTGTTTTTAATTTCAAGTGCAAGAAATGGATTTTAAAAGCAAAAGAAGAAAAAACGAAGAAAAAATGAAGCAAATGAAGCTAAAGAACAAATAGATGATCTAGCACCTACGCACCATGTTGTTCTAGAAGGATGGCGCCTAGGCGCCAGAGATGGTTATGCTTATATTCATTGGATTTGAAAAAAGTTTTGAAAAGATGTGTGAAGTGACCTTTGGTTATTTTCAGAGCATTATAAATAGGAAGCATTTTCATACGTCTTAAGAGGAGAGGAGTGACCAAAGGAAAATATGTTGAGATTTTCATACCTATTTTATATTTTTTTTAATGATATTTCACTTTAAAGAAAAGTATTTTTCATGTTTTGTTGCATGAATGATGAATTAGGGTCATTAGAGCAAAAAAATGTAAAAAGGAGCGAATTTGGAGCGAAAAGGACCAACATGTGGAGATTTCAACTAGGCGCCGACGGCGTCCTCGACCCCGTCGACGGTGAGTTTTTCACGAGGCTAGAGGACAAAACTCTTCAGAAGTTCGACGACGGTGCCCTCGAGCCCGCCGCTGGCGGGGTCGACGGCTATGGGTACAC
>NW_018227752.1:22748-23143 GCF_001263595.1 Phalaenopsis equestris
AAGGGATACTTAGGCAACTCTTGGGAAATCTCATCCACAACTTTAAAAGACTATTTTGGCCGAAAATTGGAGAGCCTGGAGAAGGAGGGAAGAATCTAGGGAGTAAAGGAAGTGTCAGAGAAAGTTCCTAGAGATTAGAAAGGTTCCAATATTGTGAGGAATTCTTCGAGAGATTGTAAGAGTGGAGGGAAAGTGAGAGATTTCTTCCTCCTTGCTACTTCGAAAAGGAATTTTGTGTGCTGTAAAGAAATGAAGAGATTCAGAGGAACTTCGAGGAGTGTTCTTGGGGAGAAACTAGAGATAACTTATTTACTTGTTGTAGTTTGTATGACTTTGATTTTATATATGAATTCTGAGTTTTGTTGTATTTTCCCCATGAGATCTGAGTAGTTTTC
>NW_018227752.1:23877-24104 GCF_001263595.1 Phalaenopsis equestris
AGTTCGCAGTTCTAAACCACTCCCTGTGGGATCGATATCTAGGACTCTATTAGAGCCCTATATTACTTGAGTGATATGTATACTTGCATTGATAAGTGTGACTTTACAATTATTGAATATTTATTACATCCATATTTATCTTGTACTTTTAAGCATAAATAAAGTCGTTGTCAAAGTTTTTAGCGCCGTTACCAGGGAGTGATTGAGTCAGTGAGTCAAATCACGAT
>NW_018227753.1:0-4011 GCF_001263595.1 Phalaenopsis equestris
ATTTCCTAAAGAATAGGGTTCATCCATAAAGTAAAATCCGGCATTCGAGATAAATTTCCTCCTTTGGTTATATGTTAAGTCATAAAGAATGATACTACTCATAATATAATTGATTATATCCGCATACAAAGAAATAACTGGATCAGTCACCATAAGCAACAATTCATTAGAGAAACTTTCATTGATATCACCACTCCAATTCTTAGTTTCCCTACTTAAGCCTTAACAAATGATCAAATATTTGATTTCGATAATGTTTCTATAACAAATCTCTAAGGGTCTGTTTGGGGCAGTTGTTGATTATTTATAATCTGCTGATAAACAAACTATTTTGATAATATGATAGTCTGTAGATTATCAGAATAATTTGACTTGCTGTTTGGGGCAGCTTACTCAGAACAACTTACTGATAGCTGTTGTTGGACAAAATGACTATTCTACCCCTGTTTGATTAAACTAATGACAACAGAACTATTTGAGTATATAAATAAATAAAACAGAACTCCAAAAACATTGCAGATCAGCTCAATAAAGATAACACAAAGTCCTCACATTCTTGTGAGTATCAGAACAAATAAAATAAAGATAAACACAAGTATAACTACAATAAGAAATATTAAAATAATTACAGCTAGAATATACCCAAAAGTCGTTCATTCATTTCATATATCACATCAAAAGTTTAAAAAAATATATTGCTTGCATCTCCCAAAAAAACCAACAGAAAAGAAGAACTTTTCAAGGATGGCAGGGGAAAACTTACTTGACGAATCAGAAAGTAAAATCGAAATGGTAGTGCTTGCGGGAAGGAAGGAAGTAGAGGGATATCAGGTATACCTTACGCTGATCTCAGTGGAAGCGAAAGAGAGGAGGATCAGCAAGCCGAGGGGGATCTGCCAGGTGAGGCGAGTGATGTGCGATTCTCCTTGGAAGGGTCCAATCTCCTGTGTATGGGCGAGCAAAAGGGTGCGATTCTCTGGAAATGCGAGGGCAGAGGGAGCGAGGTAAAGGGTGCGATTCTCGGAAGGGAGAGGGCAGAGGGAGCAAGGCGAAGCAGAGGTGAAGGAGCGCAGAAGATCTGCGAAGCAGAGGAGGCGAACCGGAGGAGATCTGCGATTTTTTTATTGCGAGGGCGAGAGAGATATGCAAAGGGGCAACACAAGAACTTTTCGCTAATCGCAAAATTCATACGTGGGACGAGGGGGGAGTCCGACTTGCGAAAAGATGAAGAAAATGGTGATAATAAAACGACGTGGCAGGAATAATTTAGACCGAACGCGATATACAAACGGGAAGGTGGCATTTTCAAAACGCCGTCGCTCCCTATAAGCTGGCGCAAACGTGCCCTAAATCAAATTCTTGTAATAGAAAGATCAATCAGATCAAGTGTGGCTTAGCATCATTTTTTTTCACCAGATATTTGATAGCATAATGGTTTGTATATACTTTAACCTTAGTAGCTATGAAGTAAGAAATAAATTAGTCAAATGCAAATACTATAGCTAACAATTCTTTTTGGTGGTAGTGTAGTTAATTTGGGCATTAGTAAAAGTTTTGCTTTACTTGAACTCTAGCCACAAACCTCATCCCCGCATTTAATGTTCCATATTCAACCCAATTTTTAGTAACTTTGAATCCAATTCTGACTCTCATTGGGCTCTCCAAGGCCATGCCATTATTGACTGCTTGTTCCCCTAAAGCTCTATCAATTTACAAATTTTACAAGTAGTCTTTCCTGTCATAAATTTCTTGTTGGGCCTTAGGGTGAGTGAAGTCGACTGAGAAGTTAGCTCGTGCCTGAATGATCAGGTTTAAAAGTATTGTTTTTACTGGGTGGAGGATGACGAGTTGGATTGAACTTGTTTGGAAATAAGTTTGAAGTCACCAAGCTATCACCATACCAATATTTCCATGATTGGATGTCTCAACCCAGCACTTTAAGATTTTTGCTCGCTTAGTATACTGGCCACTCATTTTTTGCCTCTTCTCGAACTAACATAGAGCTTACAATAACTTCTTCCACTCGAGGTAACTAGAGCAAGACTTCTCTTGGCCGTGGGCTTTGCAAAAATGGGTAGGAGGTGATGAGGGACTCTAGATGCAAATTTGCATTTTTTGCTCCATGCAAAATACTTTGCATTCAAAATTTTGAAGAAGCGCAAGCACTTATCCTCCAACTTTGAGGTAAAGTGACTGAGCCGGGTGACTCCCCTTATCACTTGTTGCATTTCTTTAGGGGTCTTTGGGGAAGCCATCTCTAGTATCACCTTTACCTTGTTTAGTTTTACTTTGATATCATCTGGGGTTAGTGGAATCCCTATAACTTCTTTGATTTAGCTTTGTAGGTATAGTTCAAAAGGCTGAGGTGCATGTTATATTTTTTCAGTGTTGCAAAAGTTTCTTTCATGTCATGAATGTACCATTTTTGGGTCTTGTTTTACCAATATGTTGTATATATTTAGTTTCACATTCTTTCCTACTGGTATGTGAACACACGGTCCATTGTCCATATGGTAGGTGGCTCCAGAAATTTTCAAGTCAAATGATATAACCATATGGCATAGCAAGTCTTTCTTGGTAATATAAATCGTATTCTTGTAATTGGTTAGATTAATTTTTATTTAGTGATAATTAGTATAAGCATTAAACAAGGTCATCACAGAGAAGTCAACTGCAAGCGGATTAACACATGTTTTTTGAAAGTGGGTAGCCATGCTTCTTTAGGCAAATATGGTTTCAGTTGGGGAAGTGCACATAAATTTGTCGCTTGAAGCTTAACTTTTGTATCATCATTACATTTGACATCCAGTAGGGATATTGAACTTTAGTTATGAATATGAACTTGAGTAGCTTATTTACCTCTTACTTTATAAGTTTGGCCAAGGTCATGGTCTTCTTTTTGATTTTATGCTTGACAAGCTGCCCTCCTTTCTTACATCCAGCCTATGACATGCATATTCACTCTTGGCAATTTAGTTGTTATCCAAGCTAATACCTTGATATCTTCTCGATCACTCTCTATGTTCAGAGCTAAACCAAGTGCTGATTTGGAGATCTCAATGACACGAACTTCCTCTTCTGCTTCAATGGTCTCTAGACCAAGCCCCATTAACTTCTAATTGCAACATGTATTATTTTTGTATAGTTACTTCGTAGTAGAAATTCCTTGATTACTTAAAATCTCCCTTTGTTGTGATTTTTCCGCCTTTCTGTCCCAGAACTTCGTAGTAGAAATTCCTTGATTACTTCAAATCTCCCTTTGTTGTGATTTTTCCGCCTTTCTGTTGAGAATTTGACTGCGACATGATAAGTAGAGGTCATGCCTAAAAGTGTTGGTCTCCCAAAATTGCATCATAAGTTCTAAGGAATTCTCTATAACAAAGTCAGTCATAATGGTGCAATGCCTTTCATTCATCTTCATTCTTCATAGAATTCAAAGAGTGGGCTTGTAGCTTTTATCAAATAAGCTGCATACGAATTGGTCCTATTGAATATCCCCTTGAAATTTTTTAACAAACTCCCAGCGTTAACGTGATTTTGATCTGATAGTTGGTTATTGAGGCAGTGACAATTGCTGCGTCGTCAAAGTGGTTCCCACTTGTTGGCCTGTCTTCTTTCAATGTGATTGGTGATGGGATGCTTCTACCCTTACTCCACATAGGATGGCCGGTATTATCTTAGCGTTGTTGATAATTTTGGCTTGAACCAGTTCACTTTTCTGCCCATCCATCGGCTCCTTCCCTTTTCTCCTTCCGTGATTGGCCAAGATGAACTTCAACATTTTTGCCTTGATCAGCTCTTTCATAAGTTTCTTAGATGGTGGCAGTTTTTTCATGCCATATCTATGGTCTCTATGAAACACAATATTTTGAGGTAACCGGTGCTTGGGACCTTGTCCTCATGGGCTCTAGGCACGTTATAACATTCTTATATTGTATGGTTTCTATTATTTTTGCCTTTGACACAATTAGCATGTTTAATGATGTGTTAGGGGTGGTCTTTATTCATGTA
>NW_018227754.1:0-339 GCF_001263595.1 Phalaenopsis equestris
GATGGGGCTTTGGCTTCTTTCTCTCTTGTGAAGGTTTAGGCACAAGTAATTAAAGTTTGGTGAAGTGTGGAGGTGTATTGGGCTCTATCCTGCTTTCCGGCAGGGTTCCAAGCTCAAAATTGAGCTCCGACAATGGGAATGGGTGAGGAAAAATGGTCGGAATGCACTTAGGGGATCTTAAGGAAGATCTGTGTGAAGTTTAGAGAGACCTCTCTAAGAAAATTTCAGCACACCTCCCATGGCCGTGGGAGGTGAGTTTTTATAAAAATGGCCATGGGGTGGCTCTCAGGGCATAAGCTTGTGTGCATTGTGGTGCTTAGGTGGAGGGCAGAGGAGCTC
>NW_018227754.1:384-1765 GCF_001263595.1 Phalaenopsis equestris
GCTTGCCGGCCAGCCAGGGGGAGGTGGCTAGGTGCTCAGGGCATCCAGAGGAATCCATCACAACAATTTAATGCAAATGTGCTTGGATTTTGCAAAGATATCTTAAGCATGTGCATTTTTGGAAATAAAATCCCTTAATTTATGGGACCTTTGGTCCATGTCTTGATTTAGGTGATTTCATGGTGTTTGGACTGGTCACTAAGTCCAACTAATGGCTGTGGTGGAGGTGATTTGGTGGCTTTAAGGTGGTTAGGTCACGTTTACTGTATGGGTCCAAGTGGGTGCAAATCACCAAAACTTCAGTTTAGGCTAAGTTAGCCATGTCAATTGGCTTAATTGATTGTTGCATTTGGTGTAGATGATCATAAGGAACAACTTTGGTGAAGGATGGAAGTGGTTTTGAGTCCAATTGGGGGGTCAATTTGAAGGAATTTTGAACTTTAATCAATTTGGTCATGTTGGGCTAGGCTTGGGTCTAGCTTGGGTTATCCTTGGGCTATGTCCAAATTGATTGTTGTAAATTATCAATAGGGACCTCATGAAGAGTTTTCAATATGAATTGGATGCCAATTTGGAGGTTAAGGCAATCAATTGGGTGAAATTTGGGGACTTAGCCAATTTGGGGCTAAATTTGGGAATTTTGGATTTAGGCCAAAATCAAATAGATTTGAGGCTTCACCAATGTCAATTTATGGTTGATTTTGATGTATATGAATGTTACAAATATTTTGAAGCATTAATTGAGGCCAATTGACTAGGCTATGGGTTCAATTTGGTGAGATAAAGTCATATGGTCAAAATTGGGGTTTTGACCCAAATCAAATTTGGGCTTAAATAATGGACCAATTGAGCTTGGATTTGGTTTATTTTGGTCATATCAAAAGTGAATTTGAGTTTAGGATTGGAATTTGGGTCAATTGAGATCAAATTGATGGACATTTGAGTTGGATTTAGGAAAATTTAGGTCTTTAAAGGGCAATTTGGGGATTTAGGTTAAAGATGGTTAAATTGGCCAAATTGGGACATGGGGTAATTAAGAGAAATAAAATTGGGAATATTTGGGATTTATTGGAATTTTCTAGGAATTTTTGAAATTTTTGGGATTTTTAGCCCAAGAGGGGAATTTTGGTAATTAGGGGGTGTTTTAGGGGTAAAAGGCCAAGATGGGTATTTTCGTAGAGTTGAGGTACCAATCATCACCAATAAGCCATGGACCTAAATTAACCCCATTTTGGGTCCTCTACATAGTGGTCTTAGCTAAACCATAACCCTAGGGCTAGTAGGTTTAGGGGACCATCTACATGAGTATCCCAAAAGATCAAGGAATCTAGGCTAGAAATTTGAGTTCAGGGTTGTGAGTGATTGTGAGTGTAGATGAGTG
>NW_018227754.1:4568-7017 GCF_001263595.1 Phalaenopsis equestris
TTTATTTATCGGTGATTATTTTTATTTAAATTTTATTTATTGTCAAAGATTTATTGTTTCGTTCTTTGTTCATTATAATTCTGAACCAACGCGTCGTTCGTGGCTTCCTTCCCTCGCCCAAAAAGGCAACTGACAAAAAGACATATTTCTGAGAAAAATTTTCATTAATCTGTTTCAATAATAAGATGTCACAGATCGAACATAGGCTAACGCCTCAGAAGGTACAATATATAGTCCATGTCGAAATACATTCAGAACATCTCATGTTATGTATACATTGTAGGCTGAATATCTCAGACACATATCATGTTGCTATATAAAAGGTGAACCCTATGACCGTCTGTACTAGGTATGGCGAGTTCCTGATCAAGCAAACCTTCTAAGTCACGCTCCAGGATAACAGTTCCCTTCACATGTACTTAGAGTTACAACCCTCTCATAGCTCGTACGGCAGTAACTCTTCCAGTTCCAGGTCTAGTTGAAATCCATATTGTATTTTGTTGTCATCCATCCTGCGGAAAGTCACAGACACTGTACAGTGTCGTACCCTTGGAAAGCAATGTTTGGCGACATCTGTATCGTTGCCTTTAAGAACGGGCACTGAACCGACTTGTAAAAGAATCTCCACAGTACCTATGAACTCACCAAGGCCGACGATATCAATTTCTTTCCAAAATAAAATATTGTTTTTGCACAAAAATGAGACCGTGCAGAAGGGCATCAGAAAATCATGACAATCAATGTGTGGAGGAATGCAATCACCCTCTTCATAGATATTGATAATGTAATTATTGGAAATGCAGGAAGTAGGTAGAATATTCTATTTGACCATTCTTTTGATCATCCATTTTGTCATTGGTGATAGTGGATGCACTTGGTCATGTCTGAGGATCCCAGGTGGATTCCCCTGTTTATCATTTGTGAAGTTATAACAACAACCGCACTGGATGGTGATTCTTCCTTTTATGCTCATCCATCTCTTTGGCTCAGAATATTTTCTTTCCATGAGAAGGCCCGCTCGACCTCTATCTCTCAAATCAAAGATGTAGTCCAAGATGCTTCTTTCATCAGTTTCAGAGAAAACCCTAGTATATAGCTCCATGCCTTTCAATATGTTGATAAACTTTCCTTGAACCTCTTCATAGAACTCAAATTCTCTTTTGTTTACCTTGCTTATTTTGTAATATTCCACCATATCGGGAGCTGGCAGCTGTCTAAGACGTTCCTTCCTCCGGGCCTCGGCGGGAATACAAACCGGGGCCGGCCGAACAGGGATATGGATTCAGCCTCAAACGGGATGTATGATCCTGGGCTCCGTAGTGCGCGTTGATTCGACCCCAATTGGACATACAACTCATTTGCCATGGAATCTAGAGTCTGAGACTCGTTGGTGCTTGCAGTGTATTCTTCTAAGGTATTGAAACGTTGTAGATGTAAAACGTTGCAGTCCGGGCATTCTACAAATGCGCCTGCGACTGGTGTCCTGGCTGGTATCTCAACGTTGCATGTTGGGCAACCTCTGCACAAGATTTATTGTACCGGGTGTACATCTGATCCTGTCAGAAATCCTAATTCTTCATCTGTAGTAGGAAGGCTGGCAAAAGTTTCTCTCAGCTCTGGATTGTAGATATGTCCCTCAGTAATGGGGGTAAGAAAACCGCTTACGTTTCTTTGGCGCTTGCACTCCTGTCACAAAAAGCCTCTCTATTTCTTTCGGCTTGCATTTCTTTGTTGTGTTCTGCGGAGTGGAGTATTTGGTAGTTGTTCACTGTGGGCAGCTATTAAGCCCCTTGTTGAAGTAGCTATCATGGAGGGCAGTCGGTTGGGCCCCTCCATCGGATCTTGTTCTGCTATCACGTTTTTACCCTTACGTGACACATCGTCTTGAGTGTTCACCCTCAACAGTGAGGGTAGTCCCTTCTTTTCTTCATTGCTGACTATGCCCATTAAAGGACCATCATAGTTCATATCAATCTGGTTGAAATCCATGTCGAAATCTATGACACCTCCTTGTGGCGCCATCTCTTCATTCAGTGCAAGGTTCCAGTCGTCCTGAAAGGCAAAGATCAGCTTCTGTCCTGACATTTTTTCTATAGACAACAGAAAGAAACGTCAGTGGGCCGAAGTTTGCCATGAATAAGAGAAAAAAAGAGTATCCATTAAAGTAAATTTTAGTTTGTTTTGGTGAAAAGGATTACTCATTTTATGTGTGAGTTTTGTTTTAATTTAATGGAATTTTTAAATCCAAAAGTAGAAAAGAGAACGTGTAAAGTTCAAAAATTTTCTGAAATTTCAAAAATCTTCTCAAAATTTTCATTATATTGAAAGTAATTACAAAATTTGGACCCGGTCAAAGACATATGGCCATATAGACAACCCTAAAACAATCAATGTTTTAAAGTTTCAAAGCAAGAAGAAGCTAGCAGAGGTAAGTGGCATTAAGCAGCAT
>NW_018227755.1:0-372 GCF_001263595.1 Phalaenopsis equestris
TTTGAAAAGTTATAAATCAGAAGTATTGAACTGATCTGGTATTAAAATTGAAATTATTAGATCAATCTTGTATCAAAAATATCGAACTGATTTGATATGAAAATTGAAATTATCGAATCATTTTTCAAAAAGTTATGAATCAGAAGTATTGAACTGATTTGGAAATTAAAATTATCAGATCAATTATGAATCAGAAATATCAAACTGATTCAATATAAAAATTGAAATTATTGGATCAAAATTTTTAGTAGTAAATCAGAATTATCAGACTGATTTAAAATATCATGAAGTGTAAAAATTTATGCTATTTTGAAATTGATTTGCAGGTATCATATACAGTTTGTGACTCCATAGGAATATCACAGAAGACAA
>NW_018227756.1:0-394 GCF_001263595.1 Phalaenopsis equestris
TAATAAGGGTATTTACACGATGAACCATTAAGCAATATAACTAGTTTAAATGAACTTGAGGCTTTTCACCAGTTGGTGAGCGGGAGGCATGGACCTGCTTCCCCCTCCTAACTTGTTGGATCCCTCAGAGGCCTACAAAACTTAATATTCTTCGCTCAATGAAATCATGCTTAATTAAACTTTTAAGGACTTACCAAAATATGACATAGGGTTAGGAAAATTACCAAAATTTTACCTTTCCTGCTCTTCATAAACTGCCTTAACATGCATTTTAAGTTTCAGGTGGTGGAACGAGAAGACTCGCCAGGTACACTTTTACAGTTTTCAGCGTTATCTTTCTTGTACTTTCATACTGTACTTTTATACCTGCAAATTTGCATGCTAAACAAAGATG
>NW_018227756.1:494-881 GCF_001263595.1 Phalaenopsis equestris
AAACAACTCAAAATTTAATCGCAAACATCACACAAAACTACAACTTCAACTAAATTAAGACATCTCTATCGGATGATCGGGAATCCCTCGGAGGAGCTAACCTACGATTGCTAACGAGGCTTCCCACGGTTTAAATGAAATTATGGAGCTCATTAAGTTGGGTTTAGTAAGTTCATTCGGACTAAGGAACAATTTTACCCTTATCAAGAAAGGATGACAAATTGTTTTCTACCTCTTAACCCTTTATATTTAAAACATCCAAGATATTTTATTATAATCAATATTGCCCATTTACCCTTTTATTAATCCTAAAATTTAATTATGGCATTAAAATTTGAAAAATGACATTTTGCCCTTGGGCTCCCTATCTTATAACTTATCAAATGA
>NW_018227757.1:0-1105 GCF_001263595.1 Phalaenopsis equestris
TGCATGATTATGATCATATGCTCAAGTTGCATGTTCTCTTCGGGCCCCTAGCGCTATAGCATGTCTACCCTTTTTAGGTCATTGCCCTACTGGCATACCTCTTGGGATCACTGCCACAACAGCATGCCCATCCTCTTTGGGCCGCTGCCACCACTACGTGCTCATCCTCTTCGGGCTGCTGCCACCCTGACATGCCTATTTTGTTGAGTCACTGTCGTTTCAGCATACCTCTTGGGGCCGCTGCCATTACGGTATGCCCACCTACCTTTGAGTCCCTGCCCCATGGTATACTCATCACTTGTATTTTGACCAATCATTTAAATTTGCATGTTCACATGGATAGCGAGCCAGACCCGTTAGGAGAGTGACTCTCATGTTGATCGTGATGTCTTAACAAGCATTGCTTGCCAGGTCGATCCCGATGAGCAATGCAAGTTAAGTCATCATGATTGACACGAGTATGACTGTGCTAAGGATCTATTGGATCTAACTTGTGTCATTACTTTTCGTGACACCCTTTAGACCTTTTGGATCCTTAGAAGGGGGCGGTGTGACGACCCCCTCAAATTCATACCATACCTAGACTTACCCCACACTTAGATACTAGGTTGATGCACTTTTCATTAGATTGTGTGCTAGGCTAGGGCTTAGGATGCTATGAAGTATTTTTTACACCTCTGGCTATTGCTGTGCTTCTCGCCTTTTTTGGTGTGCTTGCATGCTTCTTGTGTGTGATAGTATATTAGGACGATCTTCTGCAGGTGTCGTGATTATTTATACACACTCACACAGGTGCTATTATGGGGGAGCATGTAATGATTTCTAATCCTTTGCTTGCAAGTGCTTTTTAGCTCCTCCAATCATAAGGCACGGCTTATTATTTTTACGATGCATGACGTGCCCGCTAACGCTTGTTTTATGCATGTCGAGTCTTTATTTTCTATTTCAAATGTATTTGATAGAGTCCTAAGAGAATCTGTATCGGAAATAAGGTACGGGCATGGGTTTCGAGGCGGATGACGCACTGAACCATGTGACGAGGACCAGGAGCAGTGACTCATGCCCCAAACCTTAAGTCCGAATTTTACATTTTTGTATAGAACTA
>NW_018227758.1:0-367 GCF_001263595.1 Phalaenopsis equestris
ATCAAATGGATTTGAAACTTCACCAAGGTAAAATTAATGGTTTATTTTGATTTATATGAATGTTATAAAGCTTTTGAAACATTAATTGAGGCCAATTGACTAGGCTATGGGTTCAATTGGGTGAGATTAAGTCATATGGTCAAAATTGAGGTTTTTACCCAAATCAAAATTGGGCTCAAATGATGGACCAATTGAGCTTGGATTTGGTTTAATTTGGTCATATCAAAAGTGAGTTTGAGTTTAGGATTGGAATTGTGGTCAATTGAGACCCAATTGATGGACATTTAAGATGGATTTGGGGAAATTTGGATCTTTAAAGGGCAACTTGGGTTTTTTGGTTAAAGATGGTCAAATTGGTCAAATTGGG
>NW_018227759.1:0-688 GCF_001263595.1 Phalaenopsis equestris
CCCGATCCATTTACTGATCAAGGCAATGAAGATATAGCTTCAAATTTTGATATTTGATAATAATTTATGTACTTATATTTATACTTTTATTTCTATGATCTTTTTGTAATAGAATTGGATGTTTATATGTATTTGGACTTTCATTTTTATTATGTTGTACTTGGATGATTTTAATTTTAATTAAAGTTAGTGTGGTAGTTAAATTTGCATGTTTAGTATAATGGATGTTGAGTAGTATTTTGTGGATTGTAAAATAATATGATTTTTATTTTCACATTTTGAATTTATTTGTTTTGTTTAGTATTAGGAAATGTGGTGCTTGTTTAATGTTTTAGTTTTATACATATTTCAAAATTTTACAATCTAGAAATCTCTCTAACAATTTATATGTGTAGAAAGCTCCTAATATTATAGACTAGGTGAAGTAGAAATTTTGAGAAGGCCTGCAAAAAACTTCAGAATGATGAAAATGCCTAAAATACTGAGGTATGATTTATATTTTGAGTTTTTCTTTCCACCTATATCATTTTATTTTTAAAAATTTAAGTTTGATGGAGGGAAGAAAAAGATTAACTATTAGATGTCCTCTATTTAGTTATTTTCAAAAATTGTTAATATGATTTTATGTAGTGAGTTTAATTCAGTTAACTATATTCTTGTAACTATTTAAATATTATAGTAGATTTAA
>NW_018227760.1:0-253 GCF_001263595.1 Phalaenopsis equestris
TTGGTTTTGGTTAACATGAAAGTTTATGTTGTTTTTATACATGTAGCTAAATGGAAGTATGAAAAGAAATAATATAAGCATAAAGCATGTAAGGAAAAGGCACAAGAAAGACGGTACTATAAACTGTAAAAGCGTACCTAACGAGTCTTCTCGTTCCACCACCTGAAACTTAAAAATGCATGTGAGGGCATTTATGAAGAGTAGAAAAGTAAAGTTCTGGTGGTTTTCCTAACTCTATGTTGTATTTTGGTGA
>NW_018227760.1:668-1948 GCF_001263595.1 Phalaenopsis equestris
AGTCTATAAGACCTAGGTGAGTGTCTTAATTAGTTTTGTAAAGGTTAAGATTTAAGTGGTCATGATTCATTATTTTAATTTTTATTTGAAAATCAAAATAGGGGTATTAAATCGATTAATTATTGGCTTCAAAAGTCATACCCCTAAGTTCAGGATCATTTAATTTTAATAAACTTCCAAATTTTTAATAATTTAGAAATTTATTAACTTAATTAAGAAAGTGAGATTGGTTTATACGAATTAACCCCTTGTGTTTCAATCACCAAACAAAATGATTAAGATCATAGGTTGCCCATTTCCTTCTTTGACTTAAGTCTAAATGTTAATTAAGGCTAAATTTTCAAAATTTCACATTTGCCCCTAAGGTTCTAACACTTCATAATTTATCAAATTCAATTCAAATGACTTTGAAATTTTTATCCTACCTCAGTCATGGGTCAATTAAGACATCAGAGCAGAAAATCTGATTTTTCAGAATTTAATTTATTTTATATAATTATTTTCATGCAAAAATAAGATTTTTCAAAGAAAATTCCTAACTTGACCAAGGTAAGTTATAATCCTTTGAAATTTTTATTGGAGGTAGAAAAAGACTAGAGAAGTCTTTGGACCAAATTTCATAACTTTTTAAATTCTTTGTGATTTACCAAAATTATTTAAATTTATGGGTTATTTAATAAAAATAAAATATTTTAAATGATGAAAATTAAGTTTTGTATTTTTGAAAAATCTCTCTAAGGTTAGAGAACCCAGAGAAGCAAATTTCATATTTTTTTTTATTTTATTTTTGATTTATTAGAATTTTTTTAGTCAAAACTCATTTTTAGCCTTTAAAAATTATTTTCAAGCTTTGAAATTCAATATTTTTATTTACAAAATTAGGAAAAATATTATAATTGTTCCTAAGTGATTAGGAAGTAATTTAGAATATTTCCATGAATTTTATTACCATGAATTTTATTATTTTTGTGTTTTTTATGAATTTTTTAAATATTTAAAATATTTAAAATAGGCTAAATTTATTCTAAATATTATTTTATTTTTATAAAATATCCTTGATCACAGAGAACTCAAAAAACTATGTTTCATAATTTTTTGAGTTATATTTTGTTTTAAAAATCATTTAAGTTGCAAAAGTGGTATTTATCTTTAAAAATCAACTTAAGTTACCAAATAAACTCAAAATATTTTTGAAATTTTTATAGTGAGTTTTTTGGTTTTATAGTGAGTTCTCTGGATTATAAGTCAAAGTGGAGATCAAAAATCAAGTCATTTAAATC
>NW_018227761.1:0-11089 GCF_001263595.1 Phalaenopsis equestris
TGGAGCATCTCTTAACTTGATGAGTCTATGGAAATTAGCATATTTGGACTTTGACGTTCAAGAGCTTATCCGCGATAAGATGATGTTAAGAGGATTCAACCAAAAGGGAGAAAGAGGCCTTGGATCAATTTCATTACTTATGAAAGTTGGAGAATGAAAGTTGGAGGTTAAATTTCTGAACCAACCGTTAAATTTCATATCATCGACGCAGAGACCTCTTTAACACTTTGTTGGGTCAACCGTGGATTCATGAGCATAACATGGTTCCATCATCCCTACATCAGTGCATTAAATACCGGAAATATGGTCAAGAAAATTGCATCAAAGGAGACCTACAACCGTCTTCAGTGCATGAAGTTGGTATCCATGAAGATGCTGCCTACTACGCGCCTTCAAAGAAGACTGTCTTCTCGCGCGAAATTTTGACAAAACAAAGATAAAGATTCAGAGGATCACAAAAAGAAGGCCATACAACTCCGCTTCAACAACCTTCTGCCACTCCCTTACAACGAGTTGGTGGAAGTTCTTCTAGTTCGCGCACTCGAGGTCGAGGTCGGAGACGCGGACGAGGAAAGATCAATTTAATTGATGAACAAACTAGGCCAACTATCAACATTGGTGATGAAGATAGTTCTGAAGATGAGGTAATGATGACAAAACAGAAGAAGCCTCAGTACAAGATATCCCTAGAAGATATAGAGAGAAATGAATATGAAACAATGTATGATCGGATAAACCACAATGTGAATACTATGACCCTCACTCCGATTCTCCCTCAAAAGGTTGAGATTTTGGAGGTCAAGGAAGTCCGTAGTGTTGGCTCAAAGCCGATCAAATTTTACTGCGCTTCTACCTCTACTGAGCTTGAAAAACATGTAAATCTGGATGTTGATTCTAATGAATTAATGGAATTACCTTTTGGTTACTTTGTGCCTTGTGTTCAAAATTTAATTCAACAGGGACATTTACCAAAATAAATGCGAAAAGATAAATTTCAACTCTTTGAAAAATTATGGAGTACTAAAAGACGAACTCCCAATTCAAAAGAAGGTCTCGGATTTGGTAAAGTTGGACCAGTCGATGATTCTGAATTTTGCATGGTTGTTACTAGTAAGTCAGAAGAGGATTGTCTCGATGTAGAGGATGAATCTACTGATTAACCAATAGAAGATGCTCCGCCAGAATTCGAGGAGGAAATTAATTCCACTATCAATGAATTGAAAGAGATTAACCTCGAGACTGAAGAATGACCCCGGCCTACATTTATAAGTTCTCTACTTAATGATAAAGAGTCTGCATAACTGGTCAAACTACTAGCAAAATTCAAAGATTGCTTCACGTGGAGCTATGACAAAATGCCAGGACTATCAGCAGAGGTTGCAGTCCACAAACTTGGGGTGGACAAGAATGTAACCCTAGTAAAACAAGCTCCCAGGAGAATGCGCCTCGAAATAGAACAACAAGTCATCGCCGAGATAAAGAAATTGATAGACGCCAACTTTGTTAAAGAAGAGCAGTACCCCACGCGATTACGTGGTTTGCCAATGTTGTACCTGTTAAAAAGAAAAATGGACAGATCCGCGTTTGTGTCGACTTCAGAGATTTGAACAAGGCATGTCCAAAAGACGAGTTTCCACTACCTATACCAGAAATGATGGTGGATATCGCTTCAACAAATGAGATTTTCTCCTTCATGGACGGATCGTCGGGGTATAATCAAATCAAGATGGCTCCCGAGGATGCAGCGCTTACAGCTTTCAGAACAGCGATTGGAATCTTCTGCTACATAGTGATGTCGTTTGGCCTAAAGAAAATCGGAGCAAGATATCAGCGTGCAATGACGAAGATTTTTTACGACCTCATTCACAATCAAGTAGAATGCTACGTGGATTATCTGGTCATCAAAAGTAAACGAAAAATAGACCATTTGTACGATTTGAGGATTGTGTTTGAACGGTTACGACGATATGACTTTAAAATGAATCCCTTTAAAGTGCGCCTTCGGCGTCACCTCTGGGAAATTTTTAGGATTCGTTGTCCATCATCGGGGATTCGAGATCGACTTGGATAAGATTAAAGATATCTTGGAAATGCCTCCCCCTAAAAACTTGAAGCAGTTACGTTCATTCCACGGACATATCTGAGACGCTTTATTTCTAACCTCTCAGGTAGGTGTCAGCCTTTCTCGACATTAATTAAAAAGGACGCCAAATTTATTTGGGAAGAAAACTGCCAGCGGGCCTTTGAGGACGTTAAACAATATTTAATGACACCTCCATTTTTGGCAGCCCCTATCCCAGGGAAATCGTTGATACTTTATACCGCGGCTTTGGATTACTCTCTTGGAGCCCTATTAGCCCGAGTCAATGAAGAGGGAAAAGAAAATGCGCTCAACTACTTGAGTCATTGTCTAATAACGACGGAGGTAAGGTATCCACCAATTGAGAAGCATTGTCTGGCATTAATTTTCTCCGCTTAAAAGCTTAGACATTACATGCTTTCTTATAAGGTCACCCTAATTTCAAAAGTTAATTCATTGCGATATTTGATGACCCGACCGACACTCTCCGGACGTTTAGCGAGATGGTCAATGATCTTATTGCAATTTGATATAACTTTTGTGCCGCTCCGTGCTATCAAGGGACATATTTTAGCAGACTTTCTCGCTGCACACCCACTGCCAGCTGGGTCCTCTCTCAACGACGAGTTACTAGATGAGCAGATACTACAAATGGAATTTTCTAGTGCGCGACGCTGGGAAATGTACTTCGACGGTGCTTCATCAGCCAAGAAAAATAAGGGATCAGGCACAGTTATACTAGGCAAGGCAGGGATCGGTTTGATCTTTATCACGTCGGATAAGGGTATGTTGAGGTTTTGGTACCACCTGACGGAACCATGTACAAACAATGAAGCAGAATATGAAGCCTTAATCACCGGATTGGAATTAGTGATTTCGATGGATATAACGAACATTGTCATTTATGGTGACTCTCAACTTGTCATCCAGCAAGTCGCCGGACAATACAAAATTCTAAAACCAAGATTAGCAGAATATCATCTGTATGCGATGAAGCTCCTAGAGCAGGTTCCTGAGGTGACTTTCTACCGGATTCCTCGAGGAGATAATGCTCATGCCAACGCTTTAGGAAAACTCGCTAAGGAAATGGCGAGTTCCCCGGAGGATTCCATCGAAGTCACGGTGCATGGAAGACAAGTCTTGTCTCGAACTGACTTTGAAACTCTACACAAACTTGGAAAAGAAGAAACCGTGAATACAGTCGCAGGCATCAACAAAGATTGGCGCAAGCCATTAATAGAATATTTGCATATTGGAAAGCTGTCAGATGATAAGTCTGAGGCGCACCACATCACAAGAAGGGCCATGTCTTACGCCCTGGTGGGAAATGTTCTCTACAGAAGATCGTTCGACCAAATGTGGCTACGGTGTTTGAGCAGAGCCGAGGCACAGAATATTGTCAAAGAAGTACATGCCGGATTGTGTGGCGCTCATCAGTCGGGACCAAAAATGAAAATGAAGATCAAAAGACTCGGATATTATTGACCAGCAATGATGTTCGATTGCATGGATACAGCCAGAAGATGTCACCAATGCCAGGTGCATGGGGTGGTCTTACACGAGCCTCCAAATGTGCTGCACCCAACTGTTGCCTCATGGTCATTTGAGTGTTGGGGTACAGACATAATAGGTCCGATAGACCCTCCATCTTCTAAAGGACACAGGTTCATACTTGCCGCTACAAATTACTTCTCCAAATGGGCAGAGGCAGTACCATTACGAGAGGTTACGACACAACACATCCTTCAAATTTTCAAAAGCCAAATTGTCTACCGTTTCGGGGTTCCGCGATGAATAATCTCTGATAATGGGACAGCTTTCAAAAGCACAAAGATCAACAATTTTGTTAGAAGACATGGGATAGATTGGAGATACTCTACAATTTACTATCCCAGAGCAAATGGACTGGCTGAAGCTTTCAACAAGACACTGATACAGATTTTGAAGAAAACACTAGATGAAAATAAGAGAGATTGGCATAAAAAACTATTAGAAGCTTTGTGGGCCTACCAGAAGAATTTCAGGACTCCCACTCAGGGCACACCTTATATGCTCGTGTACGGGATTGAGGTCGTACTACCGCTAGAAATCTAGACACCATCTCTCAGAGTCACCGTTGCCAACCAACTCACAACGGAAGAAAGCGCAAAACTCAGACATGAAGTACTAGAGAGTCTCAAGGAAAAATGACTGGAAGCACAACAACATTTGGAGCTCTACCAGACAAAGATGGTATAAGCCCATGACAAATTGGTCCGCCCAAGGACATTCAAAATTGGTGACCTCGTACTTGTGCTCAAAAGGCATATTATTGTTCATCACAAAATAGGTGGGAAGTTTGAGCGAACTTGGGAGGGACCATTTGTCGTTGAGAAGGTCTATACAGGAGGAGACTACCAGCTAGTGGACTTCCAGGGCGAAAGACCCATGTTACCGATAAATGGACGATACCTGAAAACCTATTACTCAACCTGATGTTGCTTAATGCCGCTTACCTCTGCTTGCCTCTGCTTGCTTTGAAAACTTTGAAACTTTGATTGTTTTAGGGTTATCTATGTGGCCAAATGTCTATGACCGGGTCCAAACTTTGTAATTAACCTCAATATAATGAAAATTTTGAGAAGATTTTTGAACTTCACACGTTCTCTTTTCTACTTTTGAATTTAAATACCCTATTAAATCAAACGAATCTCACACATCAAATGAATAATCCTCTTCACCAAAATAAACTAAAATTTATTTTAATAAATACTTTGTTTTGTTCTTGTTCATGCCAAGCTTCGGCCCACTGACTTTTTTTTCTGTCGTCTGCAGAAGAATGTCAGGACAGAGGCTGATCTTTGCCTTCCAGGACGGCTGGGATTGATATGGACTATAACGATCCTCTAATGGGCATAGTCAGCAATGAAGAAAAGAAGGGACTACCCTCACTGTTTAGGGTGACCACTCAGGATGATGCATCACGTCAGGGTAAGAACGTGATGACAGAACAAGATCCGAAGGAGGGGCCCATCCGGCTGCCCTCCATGAGAGCTACTCCGGCGAGGGGCTTAATAGCTGCCCACAGTGAACAACTTCCAAATACTCCACTCGGCAGGACACAATGCAGAAATGCGAGGCGGAAGAAACAGAGAGCCTTTCTGCGACAGGAGCGCAAGCGCCAAAGAAATGCAAGGGGTTTTCTTACCCCCATTTCTGAGGGACATATCTACGATCCAGAGCTGAGAGAGACTTCTGAGAGCCTGCCTACTACAGATGAAGAATCAGGATTTCTGACAGGATCAGATGTACACCCCAAGAATCTGACAGGATCAGATGTACACATGTACACCTGGTCCCAAATATCTTGTGCAGAGGTTCCCCAACATACAACGTTGAGACAGCAGCCAGGACATCAGTGACAGGAGCATTTGTAGAATACCCGGACTGCAATGTCCTACATCTACAGTGTTTTAGTACCTTAGAAGAATACACTGCAAGCACCAACGAGTCTCAGACTCCAGATTTTATGGCAAATGAACCGTATGTCCCACTAGGGATGGACGAGTGCGCATCATGGAGCCCAGGATCATACATCCCGCTTGAGGCGGAATCTCATATCCCGGATCGACCAGCACAAGTTTGGATTCCCGCCGAGGCCCGGAGGAAGGAACATCCTAGACAGCTGCCATCTCCCGGTATGTTGGAACATTACAAAATAAGCAAGGTAAACAAAAGCGGATTTGAATTCTACGAAGAGGTTCAAGGGGAGTTTATCAACATATTGGAAGGCCTGGAATTATATACCAGGGTTTTCTCTGAAACTGATGAAAGAAGCATCCTGGATTGCATCTTTGATTTGAGAGATAGAGGTCGAGCAGGCCTTCTTATGGAAAGAACGTACTCCGAGCCGAAGAGGTGGATGCGAGGAATGGGAAGAATCACCATCCAGTGCGGATGTTGCTACAATTTTACAAACGACAGACAGGGGAATCCGCCTGGGATCCTCAGATACGACCAAGTGGATTTGTTACCACCAATGATAAAGTGGATGATAAAGAGAATGGTCAAGTGGAATATCTTACCCTCCACTTGCATTCCTAACAGTTGCATCATCAACATTTACGAAGAAGGTGACTGCATTCCTCCGCACATTGACCATCATGACTTTGTGAGGCCTTTCTGCACGGTCTCATTCATGAGTAAGAGCAATATTTTGTTTGGAAAAGAAATCGATGTAATCGGCCCTGGTGAATTCATAGGAGCTGTGGAAATTCCTCTCCCAGTTGGTTCAGTGCTTGTTCTCAAGGGCAACGGTGCAGATGTGGCCAAACACTGCATACCAGGAGTACGACACCGTAGGGTGTCCGTGACCTTCCGCAGGATGGATGACAGTAAGATACCATATGGATTCCAGCAAGACCCCGGAGTTGGAGTAATTGTTTCCTTACAAGCTATGAGAAGGTTGTACCTCTGAATACATGAAAAGGGAATTCTTATCCTGGAGCATGACTCATAAGTTCTGCTTGATCAAGAGCTCGGTATACCAAGTGCAGAAGACTCACTTGCTCTCTTTTAACAAGCATGACATATATCTGATGTAATCAGTCTATGATGTACACATATCTTGAAAAGACTCTCAATGCATTTCAGCATGTATTACATGAAGTACTCCCATGGAGGCATTAGCCTATGTTTGATCTGTAGCATCCTTATTGAAGCAGATTAATGGAACATTCTCTAAGTTGTGCCTTTCTGTGAATTGCTTTTTTGTGCGATGGATGAAAGCTGCAGAGTTCTAATGAACAAAGAACGAAACGACAAATTTTCAACAATAAATAAAACATAAATAAAAGATAACTGTAATAAATAAATAACAAAACAAATTTCTTTTGAAAACCAACCAATTGAAACTAAAACTTTAAAAACATATTTTGAAAAAATCAAACGTGATAAAAACAACAACAAAATAAAACAAAATTTTTGAGTGGATACTTCCGTTTTCGGAATTTCCTACCCTTTGTGCGCGCAGCACAACCATCATTATCTACGCTGACTCTCCACACATCCTCACAGAATTTCACATTCTGCACAAAACTCCATGAAGCTCTACAAATATTCTTCAAATCAACATTTCCACATGACACACTACCGTAAATTCAACATCACAAGCTCTTTGTAAAATTTCAAATCACATCTTAAAATCAGTACCTAAATCCAGATTCTTTCATCTTTGAATTGATACTTACATGTCAATTCTCACATTTCAACGTCGATACCTAAATTTTGACCCTTTCATCTTTGAATTGATACTTACATTTCAATTATCTCATATTTGAATTGATACTTACATTTCAATTCTCATTTCTGAATCAGTCCTAAGTTTCTGATTCTTTTCATTTGAGGTCGGACCTTACATTTCGACACCTTCTTTCGAAAATTGACCTACATTTCAATTCTCATTTCAAAATCAGTCCTAAATTTTTGATTCATTACATTTGAGGTCGGACCCTACATTCCGACACTTTCTTTTGAGAATTGACCTACATTTCAATTCTCATTTCTGAATCAGTCCTAAGTTTCTGATTCTTTATATTTGAGGTCGGACCCTACGAGAATTGACCTACATTTCAATTCTCATTTCTGAATCAGTCCTAAGTTTCTGATTCTTTACATTTGAGGTCGGTCCTTACATTCCGACACCTTCTTCTGAGAATTAACTTACATTTCAGTTCTCATCTCCGAATCAGTCTTAAATTTTTGATTCTTTACATTTGAGGTCGGACCTTACATTCCGACACCTTCTTTTGAGAATTGACCTACATTTCAATTCTCATTTCTGAATCAGTCCTAAGTTTCTGATTCTTTACATTTGAGGTCGGTCCTTACATTCCGACACCTTCTTCTGAGAATTAACTTACATTTCAGTTCTCATCTCCGAATCAGTCTTAAATTTTTGATTCTTTACATTTGAGGTCGGACCTTACATTCCGACACCTTCTTTTGAGAATTGACCTACATTTCAATTCTCATTTCTGAATCAGTCCTAAGTTTCTGATTCTTTACATTTGAGGTCGGTCCTTACATTCCGACACCTTCTTCTGAGAATTAACTTACATTTCAGTTCTCATCTCCGAATCAGTCTTAAATTTTTGATTCTTTACATTTGAGGTCGGACCTTACATTCCGACACCTTCTTTTGAGAATTGACCTACATTTCAATTCTCATTTCTGAATCAGTCCTAAGTTTCTGATTCTTTACATTTGAGGTCGGTCCTTACATTCCGACACCTTCTTCTGAGAATTAACTTACATTTCAGTTCTCATCTCCGAATCAGTCTTAAATTTTTGATTCTTTACATTTGAGGTCGGACCTTACATTCCGACACCTTCTTTTGAGAATTGACCTACATTTCAATTCTCATTTCTGAATCAGTCCTAAGTTTCTGATTCTTTACATTTGAGGTCGGACCTTACATTCCGACACCTTCTTCTGAGAATTGACTTACCTTTCAGTTCTCATTTCCGAATCAGTCCTAAATTTCCGACTCTTTACATTTAAGGTGGGACCTTACATTCCGACACCTTCTTCTGAGAATTGACATACATTTCAGTTCTCATTTCTGAATCAATCCTAAATTTCTAATTTATTACATTTGAGGTGGGACCTTACATTCCGACACCTTCTTTCAAGAATTGACCTACATTTCAATTCTCATTTCTGAATCAGTCCTACATTTTTGATTCATTACATTCGAGGTTGGTCCTTACACTCCGACTCTCTCTCTCTCCTTCCCGCTTATTGAGTTGATATTTGAATTTCAATTCCCACATTGGGGTCAGCACTTACATACTGATTCTCATCCTTTATGAATACCTGAAATTTCATTTCTCAAAATTCACTCTCTGATCCCCAGCGAGAGTCCCTACTTCTCGGCTTGATTAAACACACACCTGCTAATTCTCCAGCAGAAACAAATCACACACACAACTCTACACGTATTTCTGGTTCTGCTGACTTAGGAGTTTGTATTGGTTTTGTTTATCTCGTCGGTCAATGCCAATATGTGCGGTGTACTTGCCCAGCACACCACACCTATTGGGGGTCCATTTGTTGACCTCATTTTTTGGTCGAGGTTTAGTTTGTCCCATTTAGTAGCTTAGGGTCTAGCCATAGGACTTTTCCTGTTGACTATTCCTAGAAGACTAGACTTGGAACCCTCACCATTAGAAATTCTACCCTTCTCTTCTCAACTTGAAGTTCCACATATTGGTCTAAACCTCTAAGTACTTAGTAGGTGAGGTCACTATGGGGGAAACTCAGGATGAGTCACCCTTAGGATTGCTAGACCTTAGAGTTGGCCTTGGGTGTTGGTCTGGAGCTAAGGCACTCACTACACTCATCTACACCCCCATTCACTCACAACCTGAGCTCAATTTTCTAACATAGATCCCTTGATCTTTTGAGATACTCATGTAGATGGTCCCCTAAATCTACTAGCCCTAGTGCTATGGTTTAGCTAAGACCACTATGTAGAGGACCCAAAATGGGGTTTCCATTGGTTCATGACTTATTTGTGGTGGTTGGCACTCCAACTCTACCAAGATACCCAACCTACCCTTTTGCCCCTAAATTCCCCCAAATTACCTAGATACCCTTGGGACCCCAAATTTGGCTAAAATCTCCAAATCTAACCAAAATACCCATAATTATTCAAAAATCATTTCAAACACCTTGAAAGTACCCAAACTACCAAAAAATTACCAAAAATTGCCAAATTACCAAAGTACCCCTCCACAATCCAAAATCCCAAAAATTCCAAAAATTCCCAAAAAATCTCAATAAATCCCAAATATTCCCTATTTCATTTCAGTCAACTACTACATGACCCATTTTGGTCAATTTGACAATCTTTAACCAAAATCCCCAAATTGCCCTTTAAAGACCCAAATCTCCTCAAATCCAATTCAAATGTCCACCGATGTGATCTTAATTGACCCCAATTCCCATCCTAAACTCAAATTAACTTTTTATATGACCAAAATAAACCAGATCCAAGCACAATTGGTCCATGATTTGAGCCCAATTTCGATTTGGGTCAAATCCCCAATTTTGACCATATGACTTAATCTCACCAAATTGAACCCATAGCCTAGTCAATTGGCCCCAATTGATGTTGAAAAATCTTCATAACATTTATATACATCAAATTCAACCATAAATTGGCCTTGGTGAAGCCTCAAACCCATTTTATTTTGGCCTAAATCCAAAATTCCCAAATTTAACCTCAAATTGGCTAAGTCCCCAAATTTCACCCAATTGATTGTGTTAACCTCCAAATTGGCATCCAATTCATGTTGAAAAATCTTCATGAGGTCCCTATTGACTATTTAAAACAATCAATTTGGACTTAGGCCAAGTCTAACCCACGCTAGACCCAAGCCTAGCCCAATATGACCAAATTGATTAAAGTTCAAAATTCCTTCAAATTGACCCCCCATTTGGGCTCAAAATCACTTCCATCCTTCACCAAAGTTGTTCCTTATGATCATATACACCAAATTAAACAATCAATAAGGCCAATTGATATAGATAGCCTAGCCCAAACTCAAGCTTTGGTCATTTGCACCCACTTGGACCCATACACTAAATGTGACCTAACCACCTTAAAGCCACCAAATTAACTCCACCACAGCCATTAGTTGGACCTAGTGACCAGTCCAAATACCATGAAATCACCTAAATCAAGCCATGGACCAAAGTTCCCCCAAATTAAGGGATCTTATTTCCAAAAATGCAAATGCTTAATATATCTTTGGCCAATCGAAGCACATTTGCATTAAATTGCTGTGATGGATTCCTCTGGGTTCCCTGAGCTTTTAGCCACCTCCCCCTGGCTGGTCGGCCTGCCTAGTGGCCGGAAAAGCCCAAAACCGAGAGCCACCCCCATGGCATCTCAGCCAAATCAAACCTAGAGGCCAGCTCATCCAAATCAAACGATGGAGCTCCTCTGCCCTCCACCTAACCAC
>NW_018227761.1:11252-12024 GCF_001263595.1 Phalaenopsis equestris
CAATTTTGAGCTTGAAACCTTGCCGGAAACCAGGATAGAACCCAATACACCTCCACACTCCACCAAACTTCAATTTCTTGTGCCCGCACCTTCACAAGAGTGAAAGAAGCAAGAGCCCCATCAAATCCCCCTTCCAGAGAGCCTCTACCATAGCTTTAGACCAACACCTGAAATCGAACTTGGTCGAATTCACACCTAGACTTCACAACAAGGCCAGGGACTCAAACCTTAGCCTCCTTGGACCACAACGAACGTGTCGAGCATCTCTGATGAAAGCCTCCCTTCTCAGAGCAAAGTTATAAAACTCCTCCTCCTCCCGAGCTTATTTTGATTCTCCATTTACTTAAGCCTGATTTCATGGTACCTTAGTCATATAGATGTGTTCCTCTTGCTTAGACGAGTCCATAGGATCAAACCCGAGGTAATTTGGTTGACTCTAGGCCAAGATCTTAAGGTTTTAGTTTGGATGGGCATGGGATCACTCTATCGGGGAAGATGACAGGGAGCCATTCGATCAAGCGTATATCAAACGGACGGGGAAGATCGAGTCGGACGGCGCTTTCAGACGTGAATAGCGGGCCGAGTCAGCAAGCTACGTGGACAGTAGCGTCCAACCAGAGCGCGCCACGCATGCTTTCGGAGCCGTCGTAGGATGAGGTGGCACGCGCGGTTTAAATAGAAAAATAGGGGTATTTTCTTATTTATTTAATCCCCAAAACTTCAAAAATACATAACTTTGTGTAGAAAAATCACAAAAATAAAATAAAAATGC
>NW_018227761.1:13924-14521 GCF_001263595.1 Phalaenopsis equestris
TGATAATTACCACTTTCTTAGGGATAATTGAGACATCGATGTTCACTGAGCATTAAGGATATTTACAGGATGAACCATTAAGCAAAATGATAAGTTTAAATGGACTCAAGGCTTTTCACTAGTTGGTGAGGGAGAGGCACGGACCTGTTTCCCCCTCTTAACTTGTTGGATACCTCAGAGGCCTATTAAACTTAATATTCTTTGCTTAAAGAAATCATCCTTAATTAAACTTTTAAGGACTCACCATAATATGACGTAGGATTAGGAAAATTTTACCTTTCCTGCTCTTCATAAATTGCATTAACATGCATTTTAAGTTTTAGGTGGTGGAACGAGAAGACTCGCCAGGTACACTTTTAGAGTATTTCAGCGTTGCTTTTCTTGTACTTTCATAGTGTACTTTTATGCCTGTAAATTGGATGCTAAACAACGATCTCACCCTGCATGAAAACTAAAGCCATCAGGATAGCCACATTCCCAAAACCAAAACTAAAATCAACCAAGATAAAATTCACCGCCACAACATTCAAAATATAAAACAACTCAAAATCTAATCACAAACATCACACAAAAACCACAACTTCAACTAAATTAAAA
>NW_018227761.1:15105-30902 GCF_001263595.1 Phalaenopsis equestris
CTGATTTTTATCGAGAGTCTTCTTAAGTGACTTTGGTCATTAATGATGTAATTAACTATAGGGGCTTGCCCTTATAGGAAGCATGTCCGAACCCAGCTTAATATAAACCCTATTTAATCCTTTATATTAAATAGGAGAACTTGTCGGCAAATACAAAGGTTTCGCAGACCAAACAGACGTCATACTTTCCTTAGTTTATTTTGATTGAGCCTCATCCTCAATTCTTGTGTTTATCCTTCGACATAGATACAAGATTTGAGGTACAATGCTCTTTCATTTTAAACTATGAAAATATGAGGTCATTTTGATTTCATACTTCAACGTCCTTCCGAAGCGAACGATGAAATTTTGATTCCAGCGACCGACAGCTTCTTGCGGGCAACCTCACAAACCAATCCCCGAAATAACGCCGACAGTTTTATTTAATTTAGTGGAATATTAAATTCAAAAGTAGAAAAGAGAAAATTCAAAGGATTTATTATATTGAAGTTAATTACAAAATTTGCAGCCGGTCATAGACATTTGGTCACATAAATAACCCATAAACAATCAAGGTTTCAAAGCAAATGAAGGCAAGCGGCATTAGGTTGCGTAATAGGTTTTCAGGTATTGTCCATTTATTGGCGATAAAGGTCTTTTGCCCTGGAAGTCCACTAACTGGTAGCCTCCTCCTTTGTAGAACTTTACAATGACAAATGGTCCCTCCCAAGTTGGCTCAAATTTTCCACCTATTTTGCGGCTTGCAAGAATAGGTCTTTTGAGCACAAGTATGAGGTCACCAACTTCGAATGCGAATGTCCTTGGGCAGACCACCTTGGGCAGACCAATTTATCATGGGCTTGTACCATTTTTGCTTCGTAAAGCTCCAAGTATTGTTGTGCTTTTAGTCGTTTTCCCTCAAGACTTTCCAGTTTTTCAAGTCTGAGCTTTGCACGTTTCTCTGTTGTGAGTTGGTTGGCAACAACAACTCTAAGAGACGGTGTCTAGATTTTAAGCGGTAGCACGACCTCGGACCCATACATGATCATATAGGGTGTGCACTGAGTGGGAGTCCTGAAAGTCATCCGGTAGGCCCACAAGGCTTCTAATAGTTTGTTGTGCCAATCTCTTTTGTTTTCATCCAGTGTTTTCTTCAAAGTCTTAGCCAGTGTTTTGTTGAAGGCTTCAGCCAAACCTTTTGCTCTGGGATAGTAAATCATAGATTATCTCCAATCTATCCCATGTCTTCTGACAAAATTATTGATTTTGGTGCTTTTGAAAGCAGTCCCATTGTCGGAAATTACTCTGCGTGGTACACAGCCTTTCTTCTGCCTGTTGAAGTCTACACAGCATAGACAATTTGGCTTTTGAAGAATTGAAGGACATGTTGTGTTGTAACCTCTTGTAGCGGTACTACCTCTACCCATTTGGAGAAGTAATCTGTAGCGGCAAGTATAAATCTGTGTCCTTTAGAAGATGGAGGGTCTATCGGACATATTATGTCTCCGCCCCAACATTCGAATGGCCACGAGACAACAGTTGGGTGTAGCACATTTGGAGACTGGTGTCAGACCACCCCATGCACTTGGGAAGGGTGACACCTTCTAACAGTAATTGCTATCCATGCACAATCGGACATCATTGCTGGCCAATAATATCCGAGTCTTTTAATCTTCATTTTCATTTTTTGTTTTCATCTTCGTCCCTGACTGATGAGCGCCACACAGTCCGGCATGTACTTCTTTGATAATATTCTATGCTTTGGCTTTATTCAAACACCGTAGCCACATCTGGTCGAATGATCTTTTATATAGAATGTTTCCCACTAGGGCATAAGACATGGCCCTTCTCATGATATGATGTGCTTCAGACTTATCTTCTGACAGCTTTCTAGTATGCAAATATTCTATTAATGGCTTACATCAATCTTCGTTGTTGCCCGCAACTGCAATTTTTGTTTCCTCTTTTCCGAGCTTGTGTAGACAATTTGAGACAAAACCTATCTTCCTTGTACTGTGTTTTCATTAGAATCTTCTGGGGGACATGTTATTTCCTTAGCAAGTTTTGCGAGAGCGTCGATATGGGAATTTTCTCCCCTAGGAATTTGGTATAAAGTCACATCGGGGATCTGTTCCAGCAGCTTCATTGTGTATTGATGGTACTCTTCTAATCTTTGTTTCAAAATTTTGTATTGTCCGGCGACTTGCTGGATGGCATGTTGAGAGTCGCCAAAAATGGAAATATTCATTATATCCATTGAGATTTCCAATTCCAATCTAGTGATTAAAGCTTCATATTCTGCCTCATTCTTGGTGCACGGCTTTGTCAGGTGGTATGAGAACCTCAACATACCCTTATCTGGCGTGATAAAGATCAAACCAATCCCTGCTTTTCCTGGTATAACTGTGCCTGATCCTTTGTTTTTTCTGGCTGATGCAGCGCCATCAAAGTACATTTCCCAACGTTGTACACTAGAAAATTCCATTTGTAGTATTTGCTCGTCTGGTAACTCGTCATTGAGAGAGGACCCAACTGACAGTAGGTGTGCAGCGAGAGAGTCTGCTAGTATCTGTCCCTTGATAGCATAGAGGGGAACTAAAGTTATATCAAATTGCAATAAGATCATGGGCCATCTTGCTAGATGTCCGGAGAGTATTGGTTGGGTCATCAAATATTACAATGGATTAACTTTCAAGATCAGGGTAATCTTATGAGAAAGCATGTAATGTCTAAGCTTTTGAGCAGTGAAAATTAACACCAGGCAATGCTTCTCAATAGGTTGATACTTTATCTCCGTCGGTATTAGACGATGACTCAAGTAGTACAGTGCATTTTCTTTACCCTCATTATTTACTTGGGCTAAGAGGGCTCCAAGAGAGTTATCTAAGGTTGCGGTATAAAGTATCAACGGTTTCCCTAAAATAGGGGGTGCCAAAATAAGAGGTATCATTATGTATAGTTTAACGTCCTCGAAGGCCCACTAGCATTTAACTTCCCAAACAAATTTGGCGTCCTTTTTACTTAATGCTAAGAAAGGCTGACACATACTTGAGAAATTAGAAATAAAGCCTCTCAGGTATGCCAACTTCCCCTGGAAGGAACATAGTTGTTTCAAAGTTTTAGGAGGAGGCATTTCCAAGATGGCTTTAATTTTATCTGGGTCAATCTTGATTCCCTGATGAGAGATGATAAATCCCAGGAATTCCCCAGAGGTAATGCCAAATGCGCACTTTAAGGGATTCATTTTAAGGACATATTGTTGTAACCGTTCAAACACGATCCCCAAATCGTACAAATGGTCCAATTTTCACTTACTTTTGATGACCAAATCATCCACGTAACTTTCTACTTGGTTGTGAATGAGGTCGTAAAAAATCTTCTTCATTGCGCGCTGATACATTGCTCCGGCATTCTTTAGGCCGAACGACATAACTGTGTAGCAGAAAATTCCAATCGGTGTTTTGAATGCTATAAGTGCTGCAACCTTGGTGTAAGGCCTAGGTATGGTTTCGATCACGTCCGGATTTGGGTGTTGGTCTAAGGCTATTGTGGAGGCTTTGTGAAAGGGTAATTTTATGGGGCTTGGGCTTCTTTCACTGTTGTAAAGGTGTGGGTGAAGTTAATTTGAATTTAGTGGACTGTGAAGGTGTATTGGGTTCTATCATCGTTTCTGACAAGGTTTTAAGCTTAAAATTGAACTCCGACAGTGGAAATTGGTGAGGGAAAACAGTTGGAATGCACTGAGGGGATCTTAGGGAAGCTTT
Organism: Phalaenopsis equestris; assembly: GCF_001263595.1. Lineage (NCBI taxonomy): Eukaryota > Viridiplantae > Streptophyta > Magnoliopsida > Asparagales > Orchidaceae > Phalaenopsis > Phalaenopsis equestris. The sequence continues at coordinate 18,849 of NW_018227761.1, forward strand.
GTGGTCAAATTGGAGAGGTCTCTCTAAGAAATTTTTGGCACTCCTTTCATGGCCGTGGGAGGTGCTTTTTATAAAAATGGCTAAGGGGTGGCTATCATGGCCAATTAGGGGGTGCATTGTGCTGCTTAGGTGGAGGGCGGAGGAGCTCTACAATTTAATTTGGTTGAGCTGGCCTCTAGGCTTAATTTGGGTGATATTTTGGTGAAGTTCCATGGGGGTGGCTCTTAGTTTTGAGCTTCTCTGGCGACATGGTAGCGATTAGGCCACCGACCATGGCAAGGGGAGGTGGCTAGGTGCTCAGGGCATCCAGGGGAATCTGTCAAAGCAATTTAATGCAATGGGGTTTTGTTTTGGTAAGGATATATTATGCATGTGTATTTTTGGAAATAAGATCCCTTAATTTGGGAGACCTTTGGTCCATGGATCATTTAGCTTGGGTTAGATGGGTTTTGGCTCAGCCTTAGGGTCTAACCAATGGCTGAGGTGGAGTTAATTTGATTGCTTTAAGGTGGTTTGGTCATGTTTAGTGCATGGGTCCAAGTGGGTTCAAGTGATCAAAGCTTGGGTTTGGGCTAGTCTAGCCATGTCAATTGGCCCAATTAATTGATCAAAATTGTGTAGATAACTGTTATGAATATTTTTTGTGAGGAATTGAAATGATTTTAAGTTCAATTGGTGGGTCAATTTGAAGGATTTTTGAAAATTGGTCAATTTGGGCATGTTGGGTTAGACTTGGGTCTAGATTGGGTTAGCCTTGGGCTAAGTCCAATTTAAGACCAAATTTAATGGTTTAAATGATCAAGGGAGATGTTGTGAAGATTTTTTATGAAGGAATGGAGTGCAAATTTTGGGGTTAGGGCCCTCAATTTGGTGAGTTTTGGAGACATGGCCAATTTGGGGCAAATTTAGGGCTTTTTGGACTTAGGTTGAATTCAAAATTAAATTAAGGTTTCAACAAGGCCAATTGAAGGTCAATTTTGATGTATGGGAATATTATGAAGGTTTATTAACACAAATGGTGGCAATTTGACTTGACCATGGGTTCAATTTGGTGGAACCAAGTCAGAGAGCCAAAATTGGGTTTTTGGTTTAAATCAAAATTGGGTTCAAATCGTGAACCAATTTAACTTTAATTTGGTTTATATTGATCACATAAAGGGTGAATTTGAGTTTATAATTTAAATTGGGAGAAATTGAGACCAATTGGATAGACATTTGAGGTGATTTGAGAAAAAAATATTGGCCTTTAAAGGGCAATTTGGAGGTTTTGGTCAAAGGTGAACCAATTTAACTTTAATTTGGTTTATATTGATCACATAAAGGGTGAATTTGAGTTTATAATTTAAATTGGGAGAAATTGAGACCAATTGGATAGACATTTGAGGTGATTTGAGAAAAAAATATTGGCCTTTAAAGGGCAATTTGGAGGTTTTGGTCAAAGGTGGTCAAATTGACTAAATTGGGTAAAGTGGTAGTTGATAAAAATGAAATTAGGAATATTTGGGAATTTTTGGAAATTTTTGGGATTTTTTTGGAGTTTTTGGGATTTTAGGCTAAGGAGGGGTATTTTGGTAATTTGGCAAATTTTGGTGATTTTTGGTAGTTTGGGTGTTTTCAAGGTGTTTGAAATTAGTTTGGGTATTTTTGGTAGTTTGGGTGTTTTCAAGGTGTTTGAAATAATTGTTGAACTAATTTGAGTATTTTGGTAAATTTGGGAATTTTGGCCAAATTTGGGATTTGGGGGTGTTTAGGTAATATGGGTAGGTTTAGGGGCAAAAGGCTAGGTTGGGCATTTTGGTAGAGTTGGAGTGCCACCCAGCATCAACAAGCCATGGACCATTGGAAATCCTATTTTGGGTCCTCTATGTAGGGATCTTAACCAAACCCTAGCCTAGGGCTACTGGGTTTAGGGGACCACCTACATGAGTCTCCCAAAAGTATCAAGGGACCAAAGCCTCAAGTTTAAATTTAGGATGAGTGATTGTGAGTGAAAGTATGTATCTCAAGCCCTAGACCAACACTCAGGGTCAACCCTAAGGTCCAACAGTCCTAAGGGTGACTCATCTTGAGTTCCCCCATAATGACCCCACTTACTAAGTGCTAGAGGTTAGGACCAATATGTGAGAGTTCAAACTGAGTAAAGAAGAGTTTGAAATTTCTAATGGTGAGGGTTCTTTTTTTAGTTTTCTAAGAATTAGTCATTAGGAAAGTCCTATGGCTAGACCTTATGCTACTAAAGAAGAAAATCTAAATCTCAACCAAAAGTGAGGTCAACACATGTCTTCTATAACCCATTTTGGATAAATGATAGGTCGAACAACTAACTGATGGGTTATAGTAGTGGGAGAAATATTGGGTAAACCTAACCTTTTAAATAGAAATAGAGGCATCACATTAATACTCGATCCTAAATCACATAAAGCTTTTTCACAAAATCTTTCTCCAAATACACAAGGAATTGTTTTGCTAGAAGGGTCTTTAAGTTTCTCAGTATGCTTTTTCTGAAATATAACCCTGCACTCCTCACTTAGGGCAACTGTCTCGTACTCTCCAAATTTCATTTTCTTTTTTAATATCTTCTTCATAAATTTTGCATAACTTGGCATTTGTTCCAAAGCTTCAGCGAAAGGAATAGTTATCGTTAACTTCTTAAGTACGTCCATGAACTTTGAAAATTGTTTATCCAACTCATGTTGTCTATATCTTTGAGGAAATGGAGGTGGCGGTCCTTCTAAATTGATTTTAATTAGAGATTTTAATTTTTCCATATCCTTAGAAACATGTTCTTCGGGTCTTTTATTTTTCTTTGTTTCTCTTGCAACTCCTTTCACTTTTTTGATCACATCCTCTATCTCTCTTCCACTTCTTAATTGGATAGCTTCTATTTGTTCATTATTTTTCTCTTTACGGTTGATCTCAGTGTTGCTAGGAAGTGTTCCTTGGGATCTATTACAGAGTGAATTAGCAATTTGTCCAAGTTGATTCTCTATGTTTCTAATTGCATCATTTTGACTTTACATTTGGTTTCCCATTTGCAGTACCACTTCTTCTGTAGAAAACTTCTTATCCTCAAATTGTTGATCATTGTTAAAGTACGGTGAAGATGAAGGTCTATAATTTGTGTTTCCCTGATTATTCTAACTTCCATTAGGATTTGCATGATTATTTTCCCATGGTTGGTTTCTCCCCCAAGTAGTGTGATACCAGTTAAAATTAGGATGATTCTTCCAACCTGGGTTGTAAACGTTAGAATACGTTTTATTTATGGTATTTAAGGTCTCATATGATAAGTTAGAATCAATCATATGCCCTAATGAACTTTCCTCACTTACTAGTCATTTCAAATTATAGACCTTCATCTGTAGCATGATAAGTAAATTGAGGCTGGTTCATTCCAAATTGGTCCAACTTTCTTGATATTGCAGCAACCTGAGATGCAAGAATTGCAATCGCATTTGTATCATCAACACTGGCTATTTCTTTAGGATTTACCCTTGTAGAGGGCCATTAAAATTCATTTACATCCATTTCTTCAAATAACACATATGCTTCATCAAATGATTTCGACATTAATGATCCACCAGTGGCAGCGTCAATTATAAACATAAGGGATTCTATAAGGGATTCTACTAAAGTTTGAATGATTAACCAATTGGGCAGAGCATAGTGTGGACACTTTCTTAGGAGTTTTTCTTAGGAGTTTCTTAAATCTTTCCCATGCTTCGTATATTGATGCCCCTTCACTCTGACAAAATGAGATAATATCATTTCTAAGTTTAGTAGTCCTTGAAGGTGGAAAATACTTAGCTAGGAATTTCCGAGTTAACTCTCCCCAATTTTTAATAGAGCCAGGTGCTAATGAGTTTAACCACATTTTAGCCTTATCCTTTATTGAGAAAGGAAAAAGCCCTAATCTAACAACATCATCTGAGATGTAGTTATAACGAAATGTAGCACAAAGTTCTAGAAAATTGGATAAGTGTAAATAGGGATCCTCCGAAGGAGTTCCCCCAAACTGATTGTTCTGAACCAGTTGGATAATATCTGGATTTATTTAAAATGAGTTAGCTTTTATGACAGGGGTTTGTATACTTAAGTGAATTTCATCTGTCATAGGATTTATATAATCCCTTAAAGATTTATGATGATTTTCTAAGTTATCTAAGTTATTGATGATTTTCTAAGTTATTATTTTGAATGTTTTCCATTTCCATTTCTAGTTTTTCAAATTCTATTTGTTTTTTGATTTTTTCCTTTTTTCTAACTCAGGATCATAAGGCACAAGTCCTGTGGATCCTTTATTTCACATACGCAACACAACAAACAGTACATTATCAATTAAACGAATAAAACAAAAGATATATTCAACACAACAAAACATTTTCACAAACACCTTGTTTTTGACACAAACTGTTTTTCACAACACTTTTTCATAAAAAAAAAACAGTTTTCACAAAAAAATAATTTTTATGACACTACAGTCTTTCAAGTCTAAGCTTAATTACTTCAACTAAAATTCTCCTAAAGTTCATACCGAAGCATCCCCGACAACGGTGCCTAAAACTTGATGTGACTTTTTTTATGCTTAATTTTATATATTCTATATAGTCACAATGATATAAACACAAGTATACGTATCGCTCAAGTAATATATGACTTTCTGATTAATCCCTGAATATTGATCCCACGAGGAAGCGAGGAAAGATGTCCTTAGTCAAATTCTAGTCTACTACTATTAGGCTTTAGATTAGAATGTCGATTAAAATAGTGTTTAATCTAGCAACAAATCCTAAATGCGAATGTTAAATGTAAGGATAGTAACTGTTCCTAAATGTAAATATTAATTCTAAAGGTAACCTTTTTTGGATGAATTGGTTTGGAGAAATTTAAGATATTAAATGCTACTATTCTTACGTATTGAATTGTATAATGTAAAGAAATGAGATAAATTAAATATTGTATGTGCCAAATAGGAGCATTTTTAATTCTCTACCTTGATTTAGTGTTATAGGAAATCATTGGCTAATCACAGGTTTTGCTCATAAATCGGTGGCTAGGCTAAGAGGATACTGGCTTCTACTCCAGAGCTCCCATGTCCCTTCCCCTAAAGGCTAACTCTCACTTTAGTTCTTTAAACACTAAGACCGAATTGGGGATTTTAGTCTGTCACCCTAAAATCTCTAATTCTACGCCAATCAAACTATATTTCCCTATTTATTTGCATCTAACCCCCATGAACTTCAACATCCATGAAATTTAAATGTGGTTCCACTTTGTTGAGAATTACACTTCCCTCTCGGGTCTTAATGCAATTACAACGGTTTTTAACACTATAACAGGCCTTTATTGTAATGTAAATGAAGTGCAAGTGAAAACCATCACATTTATAATTAAAAATTCTTTAAGCATGCATCCCAAAATCCAAAACATGAATCCTACTCATTGTAAAAGAAAAGTAAAAGGAAAATAATGACATAATTCTCTCATGCCACTATTTCCTAAGGAAAAGAAAGAGTAGGAGAAACACATCACAAAGCACAAAGAAAACACAACGAAAAACTTCATTACATAAAAAAAATCCACTTGATAAGTGTTTATAAAATCATAAGATAATGAAGAACAAAATACTTAGATTTTCCCCTTGAAAGAAAGATGAAAATCTCTCCCACAAAGTCTCCCGCCGATCCATGCATAGCTAGAACATTCCCTTACATATTCCCTCAAAATCCCCTCACCAATCTCTCCAAAAAAGGTAGAAATCTACATTTCTACTTCTATTCTAAGATCACTAAACATTCTCCACATTTTCTCACTCACACACACCCTCACACACACACACGCATGCCCATGAGAAGTGTCAAGCCCTCTTTCTTAAAGAGACACAAATTCCCTCCTTTTTTCTAAGAGACAAATCTATTCATCCAAAAGACATGTCTCTTCATTCAAGAGTCTTATCCAAGGATCTAGATTCATTGAATTGCTTCATGGGGTGTTTGAATCACTTGGGAGCCTTGTAGAACATCAAAAATTGCCAAAAATTGATCCATGACCGTCCCGGGCACTATCAGCACCGTTTTGGTCTCTATCAGAGCCGTTTTCTCGTCATTTTCTACTCTTCAATGCTGTCGATGCCCACCCTGCAAAGCTCCACCATTTTGCTTTGTTTGGCTCTATTTTAACTTTGTTTCGCTCCGTATCAGTTATGTTGCATTCCTAACAGATAGAACTACAAAATAAATATAAAAAAACTTTCTATACAGTGTATTTTTATTGAAAAATGTGTGAGAAGTGTAAATGATATTTAGCATACAAAGCCATATCAAAATGTGTGAGGACAAAATTTTCTTTCTTGCTTGTTTTTGCTCTAAATTGTACCGTTTTTCCTTCTTTTTCTCCAAAACTCCATTTCTTGTCCCTGGAATAAAAAATATGCAAAATACCTTCCCTTAAAGTGTAATATCATTAGAAATTATTGAAATTAGGCATTAAAATCATATGAAAAGTTGAACATTTTTTAGACGCATCATAAATCTACTAAAATTTGATAAAATTAAAATGAATTCCCTAAAATTTGAAAAATCAGAATGTGGAAAGTTTTAAACATAAATCTACTAAGTAAGAGTTTTTACCAAAGGGTTTTCTCAAAATCTTCCAAAAAGATCTCAAAATTTCTGATCTCTGCAATAAAAGATAAATCCTTAGTGAAAAAAAAAAATTTAAGTTCAAAGTGTAGCTCTTACTTAGAGAAGATGAAATCCAAACTTCGTTTGCCTTGTTTGCCTTAAAAATCCAAACTTCGTTTGCCTTAAAATTGCCTCAAATCCGAGCAATAGCAAGCTCTAGGTGCAAAAAACGGAGGTTCAAGGTGACTCAAAGGTTAAAAATGGTGTTTTACTATGTAAATTGCAAATTTTAAGGGTGTTTGGGTCGGTTCAAGTCAAGGGCAATGTCAGCGCCCAAGCCGGCGCCGTCAGCACCAGTGGCAAAAAATTAATATTTTGATTTTTTCAAATTTCAATTTTCTTTCAATTTATTCCAAAGTCTATTTAGTCTTTTTGAACTCATCTAAAAATAATTCACAAACAAGCCTTTCACAAACAACACTAAACTAACTTTTATTTATGAAAATACACTTTTTACAAATATATTTTTCTAATCACACTTCCACATCCATAAAGCAAACATAAAGCAAAAAGCAAACAAAAGTTTAATTCATCGTCAAAATCAAGCCAAAACACTAGAACGCTGACACAAAACTATACACAATCAAAGTCAATAAAGTTCTAAAGTAAAGTAAAGTAAATCAAATCCACACAATTACATTAAAAACATAAGTATTTTATACTAGTAGAGAGCCCAACTTCTTCAACTATTCTGCCTCATTTTCAGTACTTTCTCCTCCTCTAACTGGTAATTGACATACAAATTGTAGAAGGGTTGGTACGGGAATTGATCAGTCAAATTTTCATCGATCCATCCATTTTTATTAAACATCTGCACCGATCCTACTTCAATTGTCCCAGTATGACTAAAGTTCTCCTTCATCCTCCAATCTAGGTGATCAAAAAGATAGTTAAGATTTCCTATTACATTCGTAATACTCTGAAGTTCTATTTCTATTTTCTTCATTTTCTTCTCCAATGCTATTGAACTTCCAACTGCTGGTGGCATCAATGGTGTTGAAGCATGTGATGAATGATTCAAAATAACATCTAATGCTTCATTTCCATTCTCTATATAATTGCCATCAATAGGAATCACTGTATCCCAAGGTAATAATACTTTCTCCCAACTTTCATATGGAACTTGAGATTGACTACAAAGTAGGAAAATTGTGGAAGGATGCCTTAGTTCATATATTGACCCATTCATAATAATACCCATAACAAATTTGAAAATAATCGACCCCACTTTAATGGGTTTTTTCATTTGAATGAAATAGTTTAGAATGACACTTTCTCTTGTAACTCTACTAACCTTCATGGTAGGGAGTAATTTTGCAAATATGAAGAAATGTAATATGAAGAAATATGAAGAAATGTCATTGTTTTTATATTGGATTAAGCAGTGAAGTAGAAAAACTAACTTATCCCTCATCTCTGATTTTTCAATTATCATTTTCATTCGTTAGAAAATTATATACATCTTGTATCATATCTCTAGTCGGGATAAATTTTGCATGATGATAGATTGGAACGTTTTCTATCATATACAAGTCATTAATCCAAGATGGAATAAATGGTACAGCCTTACCTCAAACAAAGACGACTCCTTGGGTAATTCCATGTAAGTTAGCATAGAATTCCTTTACCACTGGTACTACAACTGCAGCAGTAGTGTAGCACAAAACTTCCCAACATCTTTGCGCAATGATTTTCTCAATCTGTGAACTTGGATTACTTAATCCATGATTGACAAAACCTCTCTCCTTGATAAGTCTCTTCTTCATGATGACTTTGTCGTATAATCTTTGTGCATCAAAACTGATAAACTTTATTCTATTGAAAACTCCATACCTTAAAGTATTTATGGAACTGGTTGCCATGAAATTCAAAATTAGGAAGTTTCTGGATGTCCAAGGTAATTTTTAGGACTTTAAAAACACCTCTTGGTGGTTATTGAGGAGCAAAACCTTGCTAAAGTCCGTTGTATTTGTTCTGCAAGTGCAAAATTACTCAAGACTCCGTGGGCACTCCCAATGGCGCTGTCGACGCCATGGTCTATTAGGCGGGCGCCGTCGGCCCAGAGACCAAATTCATGTTATTTAATTTTTTGTTCAACTCGATTCCAAATTTTCATTCAATACTAATATTTTTCTTAATTTATGATATATAAAAATGTGTAGGATTCAAAAATACTATTATTTCCTAATATATAAATACAGTTATTAAATAAAACATTAATATATAAATATAAAGATTTATTCATGGGTTGCCTCCCACAAAGCATTTGGTTTAACGTTGTCAGCATGACGTACCATTATTTAGTTGGGTTGACTTAACATTAAAACTTCTTTAAATTGTGGTATTTTTCCTTCATCATAATCCTTCAATCGATGCACATTAACTTTAAATATTTTCCAGTTTTAAGATCTTTAATATCAACAGTTCCATAATGATAGAATTTAATCACTTTAAATGGTCCTAAACATCTGAATTTTTATTTTCCTGAAAATAATCTCAATATTGTATTATATAATTGAACTTTTTGTCCAGGTTCAAACTTCTTCTTAATAATCTTTTGATCATGCCATGTTTTCATTTTCTCTTTATAGAATTTTGCTTTATCATATGCTTCATTTCTAATATCCTCAAGTTCATTGAGTTGCAATAATCTTTTTTCACCAGCATCTTTTAGATTAAAATTAAATTCCTTAATAGCCCAAAATGCTTTATGCTCCAATTCTACTAGTAAGAGGCATGTTTTTCCAAAAATAAGTCTATATAGAGACATTCCTATAGGAGTCTTATAATAAGTTCTATATGCTCATAATGCTGTATCTAATCTAGTAGACCAATCCAATTTATACGGATTTACAACATTCTCTAAAATTCATTTCATTTCACGATTTGATATTTCTGCTAGATTGCTAGTCTAAAGGTGATAGGCAATAGAAAATCTATGTATAATATCATATTCACGATTTATATAATTTTTCGATTCTCTTATTCCTAAAATGAGATTCTCCATCAAGAATAATTACGCTCGACATTCCATATGTTGTAAAAAAAAATTATTTAAAAATTTAGAAACATTTCGAGCATCTCATTTAGGTACAACAACAGCTTCAATCCATTTGGACATATAACCAACAACAATTAATATATATAAGTTTCCAAATGAAGGCATAAATGGTCCCATAAAATCTAATCCTCACACATCAAAAATTTTAACTTCCAATGTGTAATTTAGAGGCATTTCATTTCCTTTAGAAATATTTCCTAGTCACTAACATCGATCACATGTTTTAATATATTCATTAACATCTCTAAAATGAGTAGGCCAATAAAATCTAACTTGCAAAATTTTATATGCAGTTTTATTTGTTCCAAAATGTCCTCCAAATTCAGAAGCACGACATATTTCAATTATTTGTTGAGTTTCTTTATAAGGCACACAGCTTCTAATTATTAGATCTTTACATTGTTTATATAAATATGGGTTATCCCAAAAATAGAATTTTGAATCATATATAAATTTATGTAATTATTGATTGTTAATATTAGGTTTTAGAATATCACTTACAATATAATTTACTATATCGACATACAATGTTGTATTAATTTCATCAATATGATATAATTGTTCATCAGGGAAACTTTCTAAAAGTTCATTTGAAAAATTAGTTAATATTTTTATTTCTAGTTTAGAAAAATGATCAACTATTTGATTATCATTTCCCTCTCTATCAGGTATAGTAAAATTGAACTTTTGCAATAGAGTATCCGCCTAATTAATCTTGGTTTAACATCCGTCTCTTACATTAAGTATTTGATAGCAGAATGAGCTGTATGCACTATACATTTGGTTTCAATCAAGTAAGGTCTAAATTTATGAAAGGCATAAATAATAGCTAATAACTCTCTTTCAGTAGTAGTATAGTTAATTTGAGCATCATTTAGAGTTTTACCAGCATAATATATTACCTTAAAAATAGCTCCTATAGCATAATCACTAGCATCAAACATTATTTCAAATGGCTTCACCAATCAGGTGGGACTATTATAGGTGCAGTGACTAATTTCTCTTTCAATAATTCAAAATTTTTAATGCATTCCTCATTAAAATCAAATTTTGTATTTTTTTCTAAAAGTTGGCGTAATGACTTAGTTATTTTTGAAAAATTTTTTATTTAATACCTATAGAAACCAGCATGTCCTAGAAAACTTCTTACCCCTCTAACCGTAGTCAGTGGTGGTAATTTTTCAATAAATTGAACTTTTGCAAGATCTACTTCCATGACATTTTTAGAAATTTTATGCCCAAGTACAATTCCTCCTACAACCATATATTGATATTTTCCCCAATTTAATACTTGGTTGATTTTTTCACATAATTCCAGAACTTTTTTCTAAATTATTTAAACATAATTCAAATGAAGTCCCAAACACAAAGAAATCATCCATAAATACTTGCATTCCATGTTCAATCAAATTACTAAATATTGACATCATACATCTTTGAAATGTCGCAGGTGCATTTCACAGTCCAAAAGACATTCTACAAAATACAAATGTTCCATAAGGGCTTGTAAATATTGTCTTATCTTGATCCTCAAGAGCAGTTAGAATTCGATGATAATCGGGTATATCCATCTAAAGAGCAGAAATTTTTTTTTCCAGCCAATCTATCCAACATTTGGTCTAGAAAGGGTAAATGAAGGTGATCTTTCCGGATGACCATGTTTAATTTTTTAATGTCTATAAAAATTCACTAACCAGTAACTTGTCTTATTGGAATTAATTCATATTTCTCATTTACTTTCAACGGTCGCTCCTCCTTTCTTTTATACTAAATATCTTACTCTCTAAAATTACCCTTTATTATTGAAAATTTTTACTTAAGTTTACTATATATTTAGAAACACAAATATAATTATCTAAAGTTATATCTTATACCAAAGGTCATGTTAAATTTAAAAATTTTGAAAATATAGCTAAGTGAGGATAAATAAAATTAAGTTTCTTTCTTTAAAAAGGAATTTTTCTTTCCCCCTAAATTTAAATTTTTAAAAGATTTTGCATGAAAAACTGAAAAATAAAGGGTGAAAGAAAACATTAAATACATAACATTTAATACATAAAGAAAAGACATACCTGTTAAAGGTTCTGATTTGAAACTTAACTCTAAAATATTGCAGGTGCTAATATGAAAAGCTATAAGACTTAAAACATTAAATAACACATAATACATAAAAAAAAATTGCTGAGAAAAAGTTAACTACAAATAAATCCAACAAAGTACTAAAACTAACAACTTCCAGCAGTTTCACAGATCTATTGTTCACAACACAACATATAATTAAAATAAAGTATCACAGTCTACAAACAAACA
>NW_018227761.1:31143-31700 GCF_001263595.1 Phalaenopsis equestris
CCATTCTACTATCCAATCTCAAGATATCTCCCTGTTGGATCATCATCTGCTCCATAAGTTTCTGGATAGTAGGGGCACTAGAAGTACTTGAAGTAGAAGGAATATCCCTGATCCTACTTCCAGATCTCCATCCAACATGAGATTTATAAGTCTTTATATCGGTGGGCCCAATAGGTTTTAGAGGTTCAATCCTCTCCTCATCTGCTCTAAAATTAACTCCTGCCTGTTCACATAGTGTGAAGATCAGGGCAGGGTGGCTAAACCACTAGTGGTCTCTCCCAAAGCAATAGATCGAGTATTCCTATAAATAATAAAGCCTACATCTATCCTCATCACTTGTTGGATAAAAAAGTTCAAGATGGCTCTATCCTTTGTAACTTCACTATGATGATTTGTTGGTATCATTCTTCCAGCAATAAAGTAGTGACAGACCTTAGATACTACATTTAAAATAGAAAGAGGAAAGTTTACCTTAACACCATTCTTCACTTTCTAAGTTCCTCTTCCATCATTAAGAAAAGAAATAACCTCATCCAAGGCCTCATTCATAGCAGAAA
>NW_018227761.1:32108-39665 GCF_001263595.1 Phalaenopsis equestris
TTCACCAAAGGATTTTCTCAAAATCTTCTAAAAAAATTTCAAAATTTTAGATCTCAGCAATGTAAGATAAATCCTTGGTGAAAATAAAAAATTTTGAGTTCAAAGTGTAGCTCTTACCAATAGAAGATGAAATTCGAACTCCATTTGCCTTAAAATTGCCTCAAATCCAAGCAATATCAAGCCCTAGGTGCAAAATCCGGAGGTTGAAGGTGACTCAAAGGGTAAAAATGGCATTTTTACTATGAAAATCATGAATTTTAAGGGTGTTTAGGTCGGTTTGGGTCGAGGCCGCTGTTGGCGCCCATGCTGGCGCCGTCGGTGCCAGTGGCCAGAAATTCATATTTTGATTTTTGCAAATTTTAATTTCCTTTCAATTTACTCTAAAATGTATTTAGTCTTTTTGAACACTAATTTTCATCTTAAAATAATTCACAAACAAACTTTTTCATAAACAACACCAAACTAACTTTTATATATGAAAATACACTTTTTACAAATACATTTTTCTAATCACACTTCCACATCCTTAAAGAAAACTAAATTATAAATCAGCGTCGAAATCAAGCCACAATACTAGAACGCTGGCACAAAACTATACAAAATCAAAGTCAATAGAGTTCTAAAGCAAAGTAAAGTTAATCAAATCCACACAATTACATTAAAAACATAAATATTTTAAACAAGTAGAGAGTCCAACTTCTTCAATTATTTTGCCTCATCTTCAGTACTTTCTCCTCCTCTAATATCTACCACATACTTGTAATGGACATACATATTATAGAAGGGTAGGTACGGGAATTGATCAGTCGAATCTTCATCGATCCATTCATTTTTCTTGAACATCTGCATGCAGCTTCAATTGTCCCAGTATGATCAAAGTTCTTTTTCATCCTCCAATCTAGGTGATAAAAAAGGTAGTTAACTGATAAAAATTAGTTAAGATTTCTTATTGTATTTGTAATACTCTGAAGTTCTCTTTCTATTTTCTTCATTTTATTCTCCAAAGCTATTGAACTTCCAACTGTTGGTGGTAGCAATGGTGTTTAAGCAAGTGATGAATGATCTAAAACAACATCTAATGCTTCATTTCCACTCCCTATATAATTTCCACCAATAGAAATCATGGGCTCCCAAGGTAATAACACTTTCTCCCAACTTTCATATGGAACTTGAGATTGACTGCAAAGTAGTAAAATTATGGAAGGCATATATTGGCCCATTCATAGAAATACCCTTAACAGATTTGAAAAAAATTGACTCCACATCAATGGATTTTTTCATTTGAATGCAATAGTTTAAAATGAAACTTTCTCTTGTAACTCTACTAATCTTCATGGTAGGGAGTAATTCATTATTTTTTATATTAGATTAAGTAGCGAAGCAGAGAAACTAACGTGTCCATCATCTCTAATTTCCCAATTATCATTTTCATTTGTAAGAAAATTATATACATCTTGCATCATATCTCTCGTTGGGATAAAATTTGTATAATGACAGATTGGAACGTTTTCTATCATATACAAATCATTATTTAGAGCCAAAGTAAATGATACATCCTTACCTCAAACTAAGACGACTCCTTGGGTAATTCCATGTAATTTTGCATAGAATTCCTTTTCTACCGGTACAACAACTGCAGTGGTATTGTAGCATAGAACATCCCATTGCCTTTGCACAATGATTTTCTCAATCTGTGAACTTGGATTACATAATCCTTGATTGTCAAAGCCTCTCTCATTGATAAGTCTCTTCTTCATGATGACTTTGTCGTATAATCTCTGCGCGTCAAAACTGATAAAATTTTCTTTATTGAAAACTCCTTACCTTGAAGTATTTTTGGAATTGGAAGCCATGAAATTCGAAATTAGGAAGTTTCTGGATGTTCAATGCAGTTTTTAGGCCTTTAAAAATACTTCTCGGCAGTTATTGAGAAGCGAATCCTACCAAAGTTTGTTGAATTTAGTCTGCATGCACAAAACAGCTCGGGACGCTGTCATCACTCCCGATGGCGTTGTCGGTGCCATGGTCCATTAGGCGGGCCCCGTCGGCGCCACAGGCCAAAATTATGTCTTTTAATTTTTTTGTTCAATTTGATTCCAAATTTTCCTCCAATACCAATATTTGTCTTAATTTATGATATATAAAATTGCGCAGGATTCAAAATTACTATTATTTCCTAATATATAAATACACTTATTAAACAACATAGTAATATATATATATATACCCCCTCTATGTCTTTCTGCTGCTGGAGAAACATCTCTAAATGCCTCCCATCTGATGATATTTTGAAATTGAAGGGAACTTAACATTAAAATTTCTTTAAATTGTGGTATGTGTCATTCATAATAATATTTCAATCGATGCCCATTAACTTTAAATATCTTTCCAGTTTTAGGAACGTTAATAACAACAGTTCCATAATGATAGAATTTAATCACTTTAAATGGTCCTGACCATCTGGATTTCAGTTTTCATGAAAATAATCTCAATCTTATATTATATAATAGAAATTTTTGTTCTGGTTCAAACTTCTTCTCAATAATTTTCCGATCATGTCATATTTTCATTTTCTCTTTATAGATTTTTGCATCATCATATGCTTCATTTCTAATCTCCTCAAGTTGATTGAGTTGTAATAATCTTTTCTCACTAGCATTTTTTAGATTAAAGTTAAATTCCTTAATAGCCCAAAATAAAATTCTATTGGTAAGTGGCATGTTTTACCAAAAATAAGTTTATATGGGGACATTCCAATTGGAGTCTTATAAGCAGTTCTGTATGCCCATAATGCAGTATCTAATCTAACAAACCAATCCAATTTATAAGGATTTACAGCTTTTTCTAAAATTTATTTTATTTCACGATTTGATATTTCTACTAGACTGCTAGTGTGAGGATGATAAGCAGTAGAGAATCTATGTATAATATCATATTTTTTTATTAATTTCTCAATTCTCTTACTCCTAAAATGAGATCTTCTATTTGTAATAATTACTCTCGACATTCCATATATTGTAAAAATATTTTTAATTAAAAATTTAGAAACACTCCGAACATCACATTTATGTACAACAACAGTTTCAATCCATTTGGACATATAATCAACAACAAGTAATATATAGAAATTTCCAAATGAAGGCATAAATGGTCCCATAAAATCTAATCCTCACACATGAAAAATTCAACTTCCAATGTGTAATTTAGAGGCTTTTCATTTCTTCTAGAAATATTTCCTACTCACTGACTTATGTCGCACGTTTTAATATATTCATTAACATCTTTAAAAAGAGTAGGCCAATAAAATCAAGCTTGCAAAATTTTATATGCAGTTCTATTTGTTCCAAAATGTCCTCCAAATTCAGAACCATGACATCTTTCAATTATTTGTTAAGTTTCTTCATAAGGCATAGACCTTCTAATAATTAGATCTTCACATTGTTTATATAAGTATGGGTCATCCCAAAAATAGAATTTTGAATCATATATAAATTTTTTTAATTGTTAATTATTCATATCTGGTGGTAGAATATCACTTACAATATAATTTACTATATTGGCATACCACGATATATTTATTTCATTAATATTATATAATTATTCATTAGGGAAATTTTTTAAAACTCCATTTGCAAAATTAGTTAATATTTCTTTTTCTAATCTAGACAAATGATGAGCTATTTGATTATCATTTCCCTTTCTATCAACTACAGAAACAATTATAGTAAAATCAAACTCTTGTAATAGAAGTATCCATCTAATTAATCTTGGTTTTGCATCCTTTGCATCAAGTATTTGATACCAGAATGATCTGTATGCACTATACAGTTGGTTCCAATCAAGTAAGGTTTAAATTTATCAAAGGCATAGACAATAAATAATAAATCTCTTTCAGTAGTAGTGTAATTAATTTGAGCATCATTTAGAGTTTTACTAGCATAATATATTACCTTAAAAACTTTGTTGTGCCTTTGTCCTAAAACAACTTCAATAGCATTATCACTAGCATCACACATTATTTGAAATGGTTTCTCCCAATCAGGTGGGACAATTATAGGTGCAACGATTAATTTTTCTTTCAATAGTGCAAATGCTTTTACGCATTCCTCATTAAAATCAAATTTTGTATCTTTTTCTAAAAATTGGCATAATGGCTTAGTTATTTTTGAATAAAATTTTATGACGCCTGTATAATCCAGCATGTCCTAAAAAACTTTTAACCCCTCTGACAGTAGTCGGTGGTGATAAGTTTTCAATAACTTGAACTTTTGCAGGATCTGCTGTCATGTCATTTTCGGAAATTTTATGCCCAAGTACAATTCCTCCTACAACTATAAATTGACATTTTTCCAAATTTAATACTAGGTTGATTTTTTCACATAATTTCAGAATTTTTTCTAAATTATATAAACATAATTCAAATGAAGTCTCAAACACAGAGAAATCATCCATAAATACTTTCATTCCATGTTCAATCAAATTATTAAATATTGACAGCATACATCTTTGAAGTGTTGCCGGTGCATTGCATAGTCCAAAATACATTCTATGAAAAGCAAATGTTCTAAAATGGCTTGTAAATATTGTCTTGTCTTGATCCTCAGGAGCAAATGGAATTTGATGATAACCAGTATATCCATCTAAAAGCAGTAGTATTTGGTTCCAACCAATCTATCTAATATTTGGTCTATAAATGGTAAAGGAAAGTGATCTTTCTTGGTAACCATGTTTAATTTTCTATAGTCTATACAAATTCACCAACCAGTAACTTGTCTTATTGGAATTTATTCATTTTTCTTATTTACTTCAACGGTCACTCCTCCTTTCTTTGGAACACAGTGAATTGGGCTTACCCAAGCACTGTCTAAAATAAGATATATAATTCTAACATCTAACCATTTTAAAATTTCTTTTTTAATAACTTCTTTCATTATTGGGTTTACAACAATTTCTTTCATTATTAGGTTTAATCTCCTTTAAGGATTCTGTTCATCTATTAGAATTCTGTGCATACAAATTGAAGGACTGATTCCTTTAATATCTGCTAAAGTCCATTCAAAGGTTTTTTTATATCTTTTCAACATTTCTACTAATTTTTGTTCTTGAATTTTAGTTAAATCAAAAGATATAATAACAGGCTAAATACACATATTTTAAATGGGCAGGTAATACTTTCAGTTCAAGTTCAAATGGTTTAATCCTTGAAGGAATATGATTTTTATTATTATGTTCCAACAAATCTGAAGTTTCAAATTTTTTATGAATATAATCTAAATTTTCTTCTTTTATTTCATCCTCATTCTCAATAGATTCTTCTCACCTCAATTTTTCTTCAAACTCTTTATTAAATAGCTCATTACTTACATAATCAGTAACTTCCATTCTAAAACATTCATTGTATTTTTTTCTGTTGCAGGATATTTCATAGCTTTTGTAAAATATTAAGTGCTACTTCTTAATCATTAACTCTCATTATTAATTCTCTTTTTTGCGTATCTATCATAACTCTCCCTGTTGCAAGAAATGGTCTCCCCAAAATTACGAAATGGTCTCCCTAAAATAATAGGGATCTCTTTATCTTCCTCCATATCTAGTATTATAAAGTCTACAAAAAAAAAATTATCCACTTTTACTAATACATCTTCTATAACCTTTTTAGGATATGTTATTGATCGATCAGCTAACATAAGAGTTACAGTAGTAGGAGAAATCTCTCCTAAATCTAGTTTAAAAGTTGATAGAGGCATAAGATTGATACTCACTCCTAAATCACATGCTCGTAAATCACATAAGGCTTTTCCATAAAAATTTTCACCTACTTTACCATAAAAAATTTCACCAATTTCACATGATATAGTAAAACTACCAGGATCTTTTAACTTTTTAGGAAGTTTTTTTTGAATAATACTTATGAATAATAGTGCTACACTCTTCACTAAGTTCAACGTGAATAATAGCGATACACTCTTCAGTGAGTGCAACAGTCTCATGATCTGCAAGCTTCCTTTTCTTGTTTAGTATAGCTAATTTTTTAAGGATTTCCAAAAATTTTGTAATTTTTTTATCTTTATCCTTCTACTTCAGTCGTTGAGGAAACAGAGGTAATGGTTTTTTTAAGTGAACTTATGTTCGTTCATTTTCATTATGGTCACTTTCAATCTCTTTCTTCTCCTCGTCAACTTCAGTTTCTCTTTGAATTCTTTTTTCAACTTCTTTTCCACTTTGTAATTGAATAGCTTTAATTTGTTCCTTATTTAGAGCTTTGGGATTAACTCCACAACACTCGGAAGATTTCCTGAAGGTCTGTTACTAAGTGCAGTAGCAATATATCCTAATTGAATATAAATATTTATAATAGCAGCCCCTTGATTTTGTATTTTATTTCCCATATTCAATATTATCTCTTCCATCGTTAACTTCTTTTCGTTAACTTGTGGGTTAGGGTTAGAGTTAAATCCAAGAGGTTAATAAGGTCGATAATTAGGATTTCCTTGGTCATTTAAATTTCTTGAGGGGTTCATTAAATTGTTATAATTTATCCAACTAAAATTAGGGTGATTTTTCCATCCAGGGTTGTAATAGTTAGAATATGGCCATTTATTTTGATTATTAATAGCATTCAAAGTTTCATAAGATGATTGAGTATCAATTATTTGTCCTAGTAAATTTTCCTCTAATACTGGTGGTATTTGAGAATAGATCACTCCAATTTGATCAATCTTTTTTGATATAGCAGCAATTCGAGATGTTAAAATAGACATTGCATCAGAGTCATAAATACTAGCTACCCTCTTAGGATTCATCCATTTAGAGGGCCATTGAAAATTGTTAGTAGTTATTTCTTCTATTAAAGAGTATGCTTCATCAAAAGATGTTGACATTTATGATCCCCTTGTAATAGCATATATAATAGATTCAAGTGATCCCACTAATCCATTGTAAAATGTTTGAATTATTAACCAATCTGGTAAAGCATGGTGTGGACAATTTCTAAGAGGATCCTTCAATCTTTCCCAGGCTTCAAATATCAATTTCCCTTCAAACTGACAAAAAAATGTAATATTGTTTCTAAGTTTAGTAGTGTTTCTGTAATATTGTTTCTAAGTTTAGTAGTTTTCAAGGGTGGAAAATATTTAGCCAAGAATTTTTTGTGATAGTTCTCCCCAAGTTATGATAGATCCAGGAGCTAATGAATTTAATTAAGCTTTAGTTTTATCCCTAAATGAAAAAGGAAAACTCTAAGCCTAACATCATCATTAGACACTCTGTCATTATTAAAAGTAGCACAAATTTTAAGAAAACTAGCAATATGTAAGTTAGGATCTTCAATAAGTGTTCCTCCAAACTGATTATTTTATATCATTTGGATAATAGCAAGTTTAAGCTCAAATGATCTAGCATCAAAATCAAGATTTTGAATAGTTAAGTGAAGTTCATCTGCTGTTGGACTAGCATAATCTTTTAAAGGTTTTTGTTGATTTTCATTTATTTTTGATTATCTAAGTTATTTGTCATTTTGTTAAAATTTTTAATTTCTTTTTATTGTTTTCAAATTTT
>NW_018227762.1:0-420 GCF_001263595.1 Phalaenopsis equestris
TCTCCCTCACTATCTGTCTCTCTATTTCTCTTTGCCTCACAGTTAACTCTTTAGCTCTCACTCTCTTCACTCTTCTCTCTCCCTCACTCACTCTTTCTCACTCTCTTGAGCTATCAACCTGTCTCTACTTCTTGATCTCTATCACTCTTTCTCTCTCACTCTCTCAGTCTCTCTGTATCTCCTCGCTCCCTTACTTTTCCTATTCTTGATATCTCTTAACCTCCCTCTTATTAGAAGAGATGGCAAGAGAGTGACATGTTGATTGCTTAGGAAAGATTGTGCATGCTAAGGGAGGGATAGAGAGGAGAGATAGAGAAAATAAAAGAAGATGAGATATAGGAGAGAGGGATACTCAGAGAGGGAAAGGGAGATAGAGAGATATTTAAAGCTATAAAAAGATGAGAGAAAGGAAAGAGAAAG
>NW_018227763.1:0-480 GCF_001263595.1 Phalaenopsis equestris
GTATAAACCTTCTCAACGACAAATGATCCCTCCCACGTTGGCTCGAACTTCCCACCTATTTTCCGGCGAGTAAGAATAAGCCTTTTGAGCACAAGTACGAGGTCACCAATTTTGAATGTTTTATCATGAACTTGTACCATCTTTGTCTGGTAGAGCTCCAAATATTGTTGGGCTTCAAGTCGTTTTCCTTCGAGACTCTCCAGTTCCTCAAGTCTGAGTTTTGCACTTTCTCTTGTTGTGAGATGGTTGGCAACGGCGACTCTGAGAGATGGTGTCTGGATTTCTAGCAGTAGCACGGCCTCGGTCCCGTACACGAGCATATAAGGTGTACACTGAGTGGGAGTCCAGAAAGTCATCCGGTAGGCCCACAAGGCTTCAAACAGTTTGTTATGCCAATCCCTCTTGTTTTCATCCAGTATTTTCTTCAAAATCTGTGTCAGTGTCTTGTTGAAAGCTTCAACCAGACTATTTGCTCTGGGA
>NW_018227764.1:0-1674 GCF_001263595.1 Phalaenopsis equestris
TGGTAGGTAGAGTTTAAAAAGAGACTGAAGTAGAGGGAAAAGAAATTGAAGAGCCTAAAAAAGACACTTCAAAAGGTTTAGAGAAACTTATTTCTCCACTTAAAATTGACTTGACAAAACCACCACCTCCATTTACTCAAGGCTCAGTCAACAAAAGTTGGATAAACAATTTTCAAAATTTATGAAAATTTTTAAGAAGCTTACAATTAATATTCCATTTGCTGAAGCTTTAGAACAAATACCAAGCTATGTGAAGTTTATGAAGGATATTCTTATCATGAAAAGGAAGTTCAAAGATAACGAGACTATTGCACTTAGTGAGGAGTGCAGTGCTACAATTCAGAAAAAACTTCCTAAAAAACTTAAAGATTCTGGTAGGTTCACAATTCCATGTGCAAAAGGAGACAGATTTTATGAGAAATATTTATGTGATTTAGGTGCAAGAATTAACCTTATGCCATTATCAATATTTAAAAGATTATGATTACGAGAAATATTTCTTACTACTATAACTCTACAATTAGCAGATCATTCAATAACATATCCTAAAGGAGTTATAGAAGATGTCTTAGTGAAATTGGATCAATTTATCTTTCCTATTGATTTCATTGTACTAGATATGGAGGAAGATAAGGAGATACTTATCATTTTGGGGAGACCTTTCCTAGCTACAGGAATAGTAATGATAGATGTGCATAAAGGAGAATTAACTATGTGCATCAATGATCAGACAGTGATGTTTAATATTTCCAAATCAATGAAATACCCTGCAAAAGGTAAAGATGATGAATGTTATAGAATGGATGTGATAAGATACTTAAGTGAATGTTATTTCAAAATAACTTATAAAGAGAAATCTAAAATGAAAGAGTTGGAACACAAGATAGTAGAGAAATTAGATAAATTTGAAGATTTTTATAAGGCAGATTCAAATTATGTTTGAGAAAGTTTTGAAGTTTTGGTCACAATAGAAGAAGATAAATCTTTTGTCTGTTGATTGAAAACCCTTTTGAGCTTGAGTTGAAGTTACTTTCTGAACATTCAAAGTATGCATTTTTAGGTGATTCCTTAACATTACCTATTATAATTTTCTTAAAATTAACTACAGAAGAAGAAATAAGTTTAATGAAAACTTTGAAGAATTATAAGAAAGCTTTTGGATGGACAATTGTTGATATTAAATGAGTCAGTACTTTCATTTGTATGCATAGAATTCATATGGAGAGAACCATAAACCCAGGGTTGATCCTCTAAGGAGATTGAATCCTATCATGAAAGAAGTTGTTAAGAAAGAAATTTTAAAGTGGTTAGATGCTACAATTATCTACCCTAATTCATATAGTGCATGGGTTAGTCTAATTCACTTCGTTCCTAAGAAAGGAGGAGGGACTTGACTATGAATGAACATAATGAGGATATCAACAAGTCAAGACACAAGGTGGCGAATATGGATTGATTATAGAATATTAAATCTTGCTACAAGGAAAGATCATTTTCCACTACCCTTTTTAGATCATAAGTTGGATAGACTAGTCGGGCATAAATACTTTTATTTTCTTGATGGATATACTTGTTATCACCAAATACAAATAGCTCTTGAGGATCAAGATAAATCAACTTTTACCAGTCCTTATGAGACATTCGCTTTTAGAAGAATGTCATTTGGTTTATGTA
>NW_018227765.1:0-345 GCF_001263595.1 Phalaenopsis equestris
ACCTCTAGAATTTGATTTGAAAGATTGCAATAAGACGAGCTCCTAGAGCAACGTGGTATCGGATGTTAAAGCCTCAACCTCTATAATTTGATTTGAAAGATTGCAATAGGATGAGCTCCTAGAGCAACGCGGTATCGGATGTGAAATCCTCAACCTCTAGAATTTGATTTGAAAGATTGCAATAGGATGAGCTCCTAGAGCAACGCGGTATCAGATGTGAAATCCTCAACCTCTAGTGTATCGCGTTTCAAATTTATGGGAAACTAGTAGAATTTATGAGGATTGACATTGGTGAGGAAAAAATTGTGATATTTTGTGCAGAATGTGAAATTTTGCGAGGGTGTG
>NW_018227766.1:0-516 GCF_001263595.1 Phalaenopsis equestris
TTGTTGTTAGGTATGACTCATAATACTAGAATTTGCAGTCTCTTGCAATTTAGTAGGTTGGGGGGAGCGAGGGCGGAGCGGAATCGTGGTGGCCCAACCCACATTTGTGCATAAGAAACTCCATGATGTACTTTCTCTTAAGGGGCTGGATATTCGCCAAGGTGGAGATTTGTTGAGTATATGTATTTCTCCTAAGAGCCTGAATATTTGCCAAGT
The DNA here is from genome assembly GCF_001263595.1 of Phalaenopsis equestris. NCBI lineage: Eukaryota > Viridiplantae > Streptophyta > Magnoliopsida > Asparagales > Orchidaceae > Phalaenopsis > Phalaenopsis equestris. The sequence goes on from NW_018227766.1 coordinate 217, forward strand.
TGGAGATTTGTTATAGTATGACTCATAAACTATATAAGAGACAGATGCTGGAACTAAGCGGAGCGGGGCGGAGCAGAGCAGAGCAGAAAAATCTGTCCAAATCGGGGGAGCGTTCTTATGTGGGTTGGGGGTGATGTATTAAAACAGTCCCAAATAAGTAGTTGTGGATTATTTTGGCACCTTACTTCTCTCAAAATTTTAAAATAGTGATCTTTTTGATATGACAAGAAAATTTATGTGGTATAAATGTAAAAAATAAACTATAGATGTTAGAAATGTAAATACATAGGAATTGGATGG
>NW_018227767.1:0-1450 GCF_001263595.1 Phalaenopsis equestris
TATGTTGGGGTTGGAGGAGATGGTAACGATCCTTTGTCTGGAGCCATCGAATGTTCGAGAAAGACTTATAGTTTCCCATGCACAAGTCAAGTCAGGTTGGTTAAATCAGTTTAGGTTTGAGGGAGAATATATGCATATGAGGCTGCTTCGATTGAGGTATGTCTTGACCGAAGTGGCCTCGGATCCTCTTGTGAAATACATTGCTTCTTTGGACTAATATATCTGAGCGCTTTGTTGTAATCTGAATGTCATTTTTTAAAATAAAATTATTCATTTATTGTTTTTTTAAATTATTTTGATAAACCATTACAAAATGACTTACTATTTCCAATTTTACCCATTTGGGGCCGTTGAACTTCATGTGTTTCTATATATATGTGTGTGTGTGTGTGTGTGTGTGTGTGTGTGTGTGTGTGTGTGTTGAACCTAAAAGTGTTCAGGAATCACACCTAAGGAATGCAGCAAACAATAAGCGATAGAGGATAGAGTGAACAATAACTAAAAGTGTTCAGGAATCACACCCAAGGAATGCAACAAACAATAAGCGATAGAGGATAGAGTGAACAATAAAAATGAGTGTCTAGAGTAGTTTCCCATAACATAATCTCTTATTTATAGGTATAGAAAATGCATTAGTTACATAATTATCTTTAGGTCTTTTCCTTAAAGGAAGGGCATCGTGGTCATTTACATAGTACATTTGATTAGGCTGATAAGCAATTACTGATTGAAGGCGACACACTTTTTACTTGTCGGCATGCACTTGTCTGCTCGGAGATCACGGGCCAAATCACGTGAATGGTATGAAAGTTCCTCGGTAGAGTATTTCCATAGCTTCTTCTCATATTCTAATTCATTCGCTTCGTTTGTAGAAAGAAAAGACGTACTTTGTTATCTTCCCTTCGGGAGTATCGCATTTGGCCGCAATGTTAGACAACCCGCTGATTAGGCGAACGACTTTAAAGAGTTTCGTGATGATCTCCTGACTTTGGCACTAACTTTTTTTATTATCAGCTTAGTTCCTGGACTAGTTGTCACAACTTGACTGAGGACCCACTTCGTTTGTCTTGTTCCTCAGTTTTCCATCAAGATCCGTATCGTCACAATTTGGTCATACAATCTAGTTCCCCAACTTTATTGTTTTTTTTAAGTGATGGATGTGACAAAAATAAAAAAGTTAATTAGTGCATTAAATGTAACTTCAATTTTTTAAATCAACAATTAATAATTTGATTCCCTGAATTTTCGTGCCTCGCCAACCTATAAATGTTGTCATCAGTGATCGAGGTTCTTGCATTTTCTCTTGGTTCAAAACTTTAATTTTTCCTTGCGGCAAGTGCTTTGATGGTGAGAGCTAAGAAAAGTGATATCCGAGAACCATCAAACGACATCTTGATGAAGGTTTTTGGGCTACATATCGAGAAAATTTAACCTTCGTGCCCTCCTGCTG
>NW_018227767.1:1460-1663 GCF_001263595.1 Phalaenopsis equestris
CCAACGACTGTTTGGTTGGAGAGCGAGGAATACACTCCAAGGGTGTGAGGTCTGCTAAGAGGAAAAGAATTAAATACTTGGCATCAAATGAAGACGGTTCATCTGATATTGTTCCTTTGTTGTGAAGTCCACGAAAGGCCAGGTCACTACTCCTGTTGGGGAATCGGTCACCCCCGACGATCAAGTGGAGGAGGATACTTGCC
>NW_018227768.1:0-509 GCF_001263595.1 Phalaenopsis equestris
TTGATTTCATGCTTATTTTGTAGGTCAATCTGTTAAGAACGCACACAACTGAAACGGGGAAAAACAGAGCTAAAACAGAGCCAAACGACAGCGCCAGAGCCGGTGTTGGCAGCCCTGAAGATCAGAAAATGATGAGAAAATGGTGCCGACAGCTCCCAAAACAGTGCTAACAGCGTCCGAGCGGTCATGGATTGATTTTTGGCGGTTTTTGATGTTTTAGAAGGATCCCAAGCGATTCAAACACACCATGAAGCAATCCAATGAATCTAGACACTTGGATAAGGCTCTTGATTGAAGAGACATGCCTTTTGGATGAATAGATTTATCTTTTGGAAAAAAAGGAGAGAATTTGTGTCTATCTAAAAAAGAGGGTGTGGCACATCTCATGGGCATGCGTGTGTGTGTGTGAGGGTGTGTAGGGTGTATGCATGCGTGTGTGTGTGAGTGAGTGAGAAAATGTTGAGAATGTTTAGTGATCTTAAAATAGAAGTAAAAATGTAGATTTTTAC
>NW_018227769.1:0-317 GCF_001263595.1 Phalaenopsis equestris
ACTATTGCTAATAGCTCTTTTTCAGTTGTTGTATATTTAAATTGAGCTTCATTAAGAGTTTACTAGCATATTAAATAACTTTAAAAATTTTATCATATCTTTGTCCTAAAACAGCTTCAATAAGATAATCACTTGCATCACACGTAAGTTCAAATGGTTTTTCCCAATTTGGTGAAACTATAATTGGTGTAGTGATTTATTTTTCTTTTAATAATTTAAAAGCTTTTAGGTATTCCTCATCAAAATTGAAAATTGCATCTTTATCTAGTAAATGGCATAAAGGCTTAGAAATCTTAGAAAAGTCCTTAATATATCGC
>NW_018227769.1:462-839 GCF_001263595.1 Phalaenopsis equestris
TTAAGGACTAAATTTGTTTCTTCACAGCACTTAAGAACTTTAGATAAATGTTCTAAACATGAGTCAAATGAAGTTCCAAACATTGAAAAGTCATCCATAAAGAATTCAATCCCTTTTTCAATTAATTCACAAACAATTGCCATCATACATTTTTTGAAATGTAGCTGGGGCATTACATAAACCAAAGCGCATTCTTCTAAAAACAAAAGTACCATAAGGATTGGTAAAGGTTTTTTTCTATTAATCCTCAAGAGATATTTGAATTTGGTAATAACTGGTATATCCATCCAGAAAATAAAAGTATTTGTGCCTAGCTAGTTTATCCAGCATTTGATTTAGAACGGGTAGTGAAAAATGATCTTTCCTAGTGGAAAGAT
>NW_018227770.1:0-1117 GCF_001263595.1 Phalaenopsis equestris
TTTTCAAGCTGGTGTTTTTTAAGTTTGTCTTTTATGCAGCTGTTGCCAAGTTTCCTTAAAAAATCAAAATTCTGAATCAAATCATTATGTGGTTGTTATTTTTTGATGCTCACTTCATATATATTCGATTTTGGTGCTTGGGATTACTCAGTTGCCATTGTTGTTGTATATGGTTTTTAGAAACATGTTATTAAATCCTTGTTGATTGGCAGGCTTTTTGCATGTTTTGTTGCTTACTGAATTTTTGAGCTGATCTTCTATTATGTTAATTAAGGATGGTTGATCATGAAGATGATGATGCAGGTGTATTGTTGGTGGCTGCTAGTCCCAGCTACCTCTTGTTGGGATACATGCTGGTGGTGAAGTTAATATTAACATGTTAATGAATATTATGAGTTCTTTGAGCTGAAGTCAGCCTATCCTCATTGAATATCATTTCGTTCATGCAAGATGCACATGGGATTTTCTTGAATGTAATGTGATTAGTTTTTTGTGAAGAAAATGTGATGTTGGTATGGAGAAGCATTGCTTAGTTGATTTTGTTCCAATCGATCACAATTATGAAAAGAACACGTATGGGTTCTTGACAGGAATTGTCCAGCCATTGCTGAAGATAGAATCTGTTGCAATTCTGGTTTAGAAGATGAAAGAGAGCATAATCATATATACAATGGCTCATCTTCTCTTCCATTTCTATGATGGCTTCACAATTAACAACACAAATGTTAGTTGGGTTTATGTATGTACTACAATTGTTGTCATAATATTGAGACAACTTGTAATTGTGATTGCGTGTAATCAATCATGAATGAAATATTTTAATTATTAGATATCATGTGTAATTTTTTTTCTTAAAATGATTATAACATTTTCTTTGGTTTTGAATTGTAGTTTCTCGAGTAGCCTCTGAAATTGTTATGGTAGTTATATTAAATATTAACGTAATCCTAATTCCACATAATCGATGGCAGTGACACTAACAAAAGTCTATTTATAAGGTATTACACAATGTTGGGTGTATGACTCACAAATTTGTAGTTTCAGGCGTGAAACATGTAAATATTGATGTTTTGTGTGCTAATGTATGTGTATATATACATACATATATATATATATA
>NW_018227771.1:0-812 GCF_001263595.1 Phalaenopsis equestris
AGAAAGGGAGAAAAAAATTAGAGAGAGGGGAGGGAAGGAGAGGGAGTGTGAGATTGAGTAAGAGTGAGAGAAAGAGATAGGGAGAAAGAGGAAGGAGTGGGAGAATAAAGAGAGTAAAGAAAAAAGAGAACTTATTACATTGAGAAATAAATAGAGAGATATGGAGGGAGAAGAAAAAGATATTAAGAGAGAAAGTGCAGGAGAGTGAGATAGGGTGAGAAAGGTGTAGTGGGAGGGAGAGGGGTTAGAGTTAAAAAAATAGAGCTTAAGAGTGAGAGAGGAGAGAGAGAGAGACAGAGACAGAGAAAGGGATTAAGATCAAGATAGTGTAAGAGAGAATGATATAAATAAGAGAGTATTATAATTGAGGAGAGAGGGACAAAAGAGGGAGCGTGATAGAGAAAAAGGGGAGAGGGAGAGAGTAGAAGGACAGGAGTGGGAGAGATAGTGGAAGTGAGAGAGAAAGAAGAGAGAGAAATTAAAAGGGAGAGACGTAGAGAGAAATAAAGAGGGGGAGAGGGAGGGAGAGAAAGAGAGATTGAAAAAATAGATGGATGATGAGGGTGAGAGCGATTTAGGACTAGAGAGATATAGAGAGAAAGTTATAGAATAAGAGAGAGACCATGAGGGAGGGAAGGATGAAGAGGGAGAGAAAGAGGGAGAGAAGAGAAAGAGTAAGAGAGGGTGGAGGGAGAGTGACAGAGAGCTGGGGAGAGCAAGAAGAGAGAGAGCATAAGTGTACGTGAGATGGAGAAAGATAAAGTGAGAGAGAGTAACTGAGCAAAGCAATAGATATGGGAAGATAGACTGCG
>NW_018227772.1:0-471 GCF_001263595.1 Phalaenopsis equestris
TAAATATATAGAGACAGAAGAGAGATAAGTGAGTAAAGAGGAAGTGAGTATAGAGAGTGCGAGAGAGAGGGGAATATTGAGAAGAGATTGAATAGAAAGAGAAGGATGAGAGGCAGAGCGATGGAGGGAAAATAGTGAACGAGTGATCGAGAATATTGAAGAGATAAAGGGGAAGAAGGGAGGGAGGAGGGGGTACAAGAGAGTGAGAGAAAGGGACAAAAAATGGGAGAGAGAGGGAGGGATGGAATGGGAGTGTTAGATTTAGGAAGAGTGAGAGGAAGAGAGAGGGAGAAAGACGAAGGAGTGAGAGAATAGAGAGAGTAAAGAAAAAGAGATCTCAGTTGAGTGTGAAAAAAATAGAGAGATATGGAGGGAGAAGAGAAAATATAGAGAGAAAGTTGGGAGAGAGAATGAGAGATGGTGAGAAAGAGAATTTGGAGGGAGAGGGGAGAGAGTGAGAAGAAATAGAGT
>NW_018227773.1:0-962 GCF_001263595.1 Phalaenopsis equestris
TCTTAAGGTTTTAGTGTGGACGGGCAAGGGATCATCCTATCAGGGACGATGACGGGGAGCCGTCTGATCGAGCGTGTATTAAATGGACGGGGGAGATCGCGCCGGACAGCACTTCAGGACATGAACAGCGGGCCGAGTTAGCGAGCTACGTGGACGGCGGTGTCCAACCAGAGCGCGCCACGCATGCTTTCGGAGCCGCCTAGGATCCAGTCAGTACGCGCTGTTTAAATAGATAAATAGGGATTTTCCCTATTTATTGAATCCCCAAAACTTCAAAAATACATAACTTGGTGTAGAAAAATCAGAAAAATAAAATAAAAATACCCACTTGCTCAGTGAATAAAGTAGAATAATGTGGATTAAATTTCAAGTCCATATTATGCATGCTTCATTTTTAATTAATTAAACACTGTTTGAGATCATTTAATTCTCCATGCATATTGATACATCACCTTGGCTTGAAATTTTGGCATGTTGTAGCCTCTGTCAAAGGAAGTATTCTATGATTTTTCCAAAATCAGAGAAGGTCCTTATACAGAGACCCATATTTTTCAAGTTATTTCACATTATTTCTTTGAAATAATCATGGAAATTAGCATATTGGTTATTAAATCCCAAGAAATTCTGAGAAAACTTTGGAAGGTCCACCATAACCAGAGAAACCTTTAAAAATAATTTCATGGATCAAGTCATTTATATCTTTAAATTTTACAAATACTAAATCATTAAGATAATTAATTTTGGAAAATTTAAACATTTAAATGACTTGATTTTTTATCTTCACTATGGTTTATGATCTAGAGAATTCATCATAAAAGTTTTGAAATATTTTGAGTTCATTTGACAACTTAAATTGATTTTTAAAGATAAATACCACTTTTGGCATTTAAATGATTTTTAAAAATTAAAATATAACTAAAAAAATTATGCAACTTTATTTTTTGAGTTCTCTGTGATCAGGG
>NW_018227773.1:1081-2365 GCF_001263595.1 Phalaenopsis equestris
TAAAAATCACAAAAATAATAAAACTCATGGAAATGTTCTAAATTGCTTCCTAATTACTTAGGAGCAATTAGAATATTTTTTCTAATTTTATAAATAAAGATATTGAATTTTAAAGCTTAAAATAATTTTCAAAGGCTAAAAAATTAGTTTAAACTAAAATAATTCCAATAAATCAAAGAAAAATCAAAAAAATATAAAATTTACTCCTTTGAGTTCTTTGACCTTAGGGAGATTTTTCAAAAATACAAAACTTAATTTTCACCACTTAAAATATTTATTTTTTATTAAATAACCAAGAATTTAAAATAATTCTAATAAATCACAGAGAATTCAAAAAATTATGAAATTTTGTTCAATGGCCTCTCTAGTCTAGATCTACCTCTAATAAAAATTTCAAGGGATTTTAATGTACCTTGGTCAAGTTAGGAATTTTCTTTTAAAAATCCTATTTTGCATGAAAATAATTATATAAATTAAATTAAATTTTGAAAAATCTCATTTTCTCCTCTGATGTCTCAATTGACCCATGAATGAGGTAGGACAAAAATTTCAAAGTCATTTTAATTGAATTTGACAAATTATGAGGTGTTAGAGCGTTAGGGGCAAATGTGTAATTTTGGAAATTTAACCTTAATTAACATTTAGGCTTAATTTAAGAAGGGAAAATGGGGGTAACCTCTAATCTTAATCAATTTACTTGATGTTTGAAACATAAAGGGATTAATTGGTAGAAACCAACCTCACTTTCTTAATTAAGGTTAATAAATTTCTAAATCATTAAAGTTTGGAAGTTTATTAAAATTAAATGATCCTGGACTTAGGGGTATGACTTTTGAAGCTAATATTTAATCAATTTAATACCACTATCTTGATTTTTAAATAAAATCTAAATCATGAATCATGACCACTCTCATTTTTAAATAAAATCCAAATCATGAATATCGTGCTTAACCCTTTTTCAAAACTAATTGAGACACTCACCTAGGTCTTAAGGGCTTAGTGGTGACTCAGGCTAAATCAAAATTAAAACTAAATGAGGATTAGAGAATGAGGATTAGAGAAATAAACATAATTAAATCAAACATCCTTGAAGCAGCACTAAGCCCAATTAGGACTAATTGGCTAAGTGATTCAGATTACATTAACTTGCTTCTTCAAGGGTCTTCACCCACATAATTTTCAAATTAAATGATAAGTGATAATTACCCCTTTCTTAGGGATAATTGAGACATCTGGGCTCACTGAGCATTAAGGGTACTTACAGGATGAACCATTAAGCAACAT
>NW_018227774.1:0-1208 GCF_001263595.1 Phalaenopsis equestris
AAGTATAAGAAAATATAATTATGGCAAAATGTCATGGCAATGTGGGCTGTGCATTAGCCCTTAGATCTTACTAAGATGTTGTAACCCCATAGTAGGCAAAACGCACTAATCATTCATATTTTTAGATGTACTTTAAATTTTACAGCTATAATATTTCATAGCAACAGAGAAAAGCCAAACTTCAACAATTAATAGCTCAGAAAATTTTATGCCTCTTTTATGAGTGGGTCATAGATTTATCCCCTTTCTTAAAATTCATATCGCGCCATCCATCAAGCAATCATTATTCCCCTGGCCACCACTGAAATAGAGCAAATCAACAACTACACATTCTCATCTATTTAGCTAGCACCACCTTGGCGACATAGTGATCAGTGAACAAGTAAGCCTCCATCCCCCCCGCAGCTTTAAATAACCTCAGCTACTTCAGCTTGTACAAAATAATAGCAAAACTTTGAAGGCAACAGTATGAATTCATTCTTCAGCAGAAATGTTCCCTAAACTCTAATCTTCCATACCTATTAAAATTCTAACTAAACCAACAATGCTGACAGTTCTCAGCAGACAACAAAGACTTCAGCTTATTCCAAGACCATAGTACCATCCTCAGAGACAAACTTCCAGTAAGTTATCAGTAGTCAGTACATCACTAGGAATCTGATCATTTCAACAAGATCTAACCTCACTTCACTCAAAGGATTCATGCCGTTTTGCTAATTTATAATAGATAAACAGGTACTTTCTTAATCCTACATTAAAAATCGAACAAAAACACCCTAGCCCAAACCTCTCTCAATAAAATTCCTCCAATAGCTTTATACAAAAAAAATGTAGAAGAATTTAACTGAATCATAAAATCATAAAACTATGGAAGACAGCGAAGTATGATCAGCTCGATCTTACAAGAAACGCCACGATTTAAGGGAAATTAAAACTTGTAACAACACAAAACCTGTGAGAATTGAATCCCTAAGAGCAGAGAAAGAGGGAAGAATTCAATAGTACCGTTCGATGAGAATATTTCCAGCGGTATTGGCGAATAGAACGGCGAGCAACATCGTCCGTCTCCCTCTCCGTCTCCGATCCACCGATCTCCTTCCGTTCAGCAAACAGGTCGTCTGCACAAACACGAAATAACACAGTGGGGGTGTAAGCGAACCGAACACGAAGTAAGAGAGAGAGAGAGCTTGTGTTGGGTTGGGTTAGTT
>NW_018227775.1:0-2438 GCF_001263595.1 Phalaenopsis equestris
GAGTTTAAAACATAACACTTTGAGTTAAAAAAAAATGCTTTTGAAATATTTTTCATCACTTTTATTTTATTTTGTAGATCATCAAATTTTACTTTTATTTTATTTTGTAGATCATCAAATTTTTACTATTTTAATAAAATACTGTAAAAAGAAAAAAGATTGAATAATGATCTGCAAAGCCCAATGTACATTAAAATAACTGCTGTAAAAAAAGTCTTTTTTGCAAAGGGCCTTTTACATCGAAGTCCATAAAATACTAGAACATTTACTAGTTATGTAGTCAGCATTTTAATAATCCGGCCACACGAATAACAAACCTTTGTCCAACGAACTAGCACTTCTCCGGCGACTGATCCGGTACGACCCCATCGCTTCCGGCGAGCAACAAGTACTTATCCCTCCTAGTCAAGGACGTACACTCAAACCCCAACTCAGCAGCAAGCTCCCTCTGAATCCGATTCGCAACATCCGCCGCTGTCCAACCCCCGGCGACAGTCATCTCCTTCGGAACCCGACCAAGAAAACTGATCTGATAGGCTGGTCTCGGATTCATGAAGAAAAATATAGGGTCTAAAGACTTAAAGCCGGTCGCCGTCGTTCCAAAAAACATAGAACTATAGGAATCGATAGCAACCGGTTCAATATTATCAGCCAGTTCCGCGAACAGGGGACTGAACCTGAGTAGATACGGTTCACGGCAGGTGGTACCTTCAGGGCACACGGCGAGGTCGCCGGAGGCGAGGAGGCGGCGCATGGAGTGGGAGTCTTGGAGGCGGTTGCGAGTGAGGCGGACAGTGGGGATGGGAGAGAGGGATTCGGAGAATCGGCTGAGGCTGTATGTTACGACGGGGATGGGGCGGAAGAGGGCGTAGCTGAGGAAGATGGGGTCCAGAAGTGTGCGATGGGTGCAGACGTAGAGGACGCCGGAGGGGGAGGGCTGGAAATGGGGGCGGTGTTGGACCATCCGGAAGTGGATGCCTAGAGCTGCGCTGACAAGGTGGCAGAAGGAATAAGGGAGGAGGAGGCCGGCGAGGATGCGGACAACACATAGGAGGAAGCCGAAAGGTATGTAGAGGAGGAAGAGAGAGTTGGAAGGGGTGGGGAGAAAGGCGAGGCGGCCGTCGTGAAAGATTTGGGGTTTGGGGGATATTTTCTTAGAATGATTGACAGTTGATTTGGCAGCAGCAGCGGAAGCCGCGGCGACGGCGCAGGAAGAGTGTCTAGTTGAGTTGATTGAGTTGGGCTCTTCCTTCGTTACCATGTATACTTCCTGTCGTGGAGAAGATGCATGAATTAAAAAAAAATTCTAATTGAGAAGCTGGAAATTTTTTTTTAATAAGAAATTAGATCTGGGTTATTTCTTGATTTCTTCCACTTGAAGATTAAAAATCTTCTTTTGATAACATTTACTTTCTACACGAACAAATTTAAGTGGGCGATTATTCTATATGTTCGAATTATTCAGTAAGATTGTTTCTAGCTTCTATGATTGTTACTAAGAAAATCATATGTAATAATATATTTATATGAATTGATCTATGAAGATCATAGTTAAATTAATGAAGACTGAACGGAAGAGATGGGAGAGAATTGATCAAATGGATGACAATTATGATTATGACAGTTCATAACATTCATGCGAGGAGGAAGAGAATCTTGTATTTAATAGATACTGATAAACAATAGTATTCCAAACAAGTTTTTTAATTATATTAATCTTGATTCAAATTTATTATTTTTGGGAAATATCTTGTTAAGAATATTATTAAAATTTCTTTACCAAAAATTGTTTTATATGTAAATTCAAGAATGGTACTTGTTAATTTTAGAATACGAAATCAAATTGAAATACAAAATAGAAAAATGACTTCTTTCAAAATAAACAAATAAAAAATTGGTTGAAATGAACTTTTGAGATGTGTAATATAATCTCAAAGAAAAAACAGAAGTATTAAAGCCCTCTAGGCTTAGCATTGTCTTTGAAAAATAGTGGTTATTTTAAAGTCTAAAATAAATTACACAATTGTGCTTGAAGATGGAGTTTACTATCATGAGGTCGTCAATTTGAATTTGGCATAATTCACTTTAAGCTTTAATTCACCAAAATCAAAAAAAAAAAAAAACAAAATTTCAAACAAAAAAATACCTCATAATATTCAAAATATAAAACAACTCAAAATTTAATCACAAACATCACAAAAAATACAATTTCAACTAAATTAAAACGTCTCTATCGGAAGATCGGGAACCCCTCGGAGGAGGTAACCTACGGTTGCTAACGAGGCTTCCCACGGTCTAAATGAAATTATGGAACTCATTAAGTTGAGTTTAGTAAATTCATTTGGACTAAGTGAATCCAATAAAAAATAATGGTGCCGGAACAAGGGAACCATAAGATCCTAACCGGTGTCACTCTAATCAACTTTAATATGCCCCTA
>NW_018227775.1:2995-7499 GCF_001263595.1 Phalaenopsis equestris
TATTTAAATTCACACTTAAATTTTTGATAAACTCTTTTAACTCCTCTTATCCCAAATCCTAATTAGTTCTGCCGCTAAGATATTAACTATAGAGAATCTAATCTGACAAGCTCATTGAGTTATAGTTCAATTTTTTACAGGTAGGACACTAGTCCTACAAGCATACATGTATAAAGTTCTTGTTATGCAACCTTATCAATGGATGTCTGTTTTCTTTTCAGGCATAAAAATCAAAGAACGATATATATTAACACAAATTTAAATATGAATATAAAAAAATAAAATGATTTATTCTTGGAATTCTTATAGGAATTCCTCCTTAAATTTTGTGACAAATCTTGCGGAACATTATATTCAAATATATATATATATATATATATATATATAGTCTTATATCAATCTGATGTATTTATTGCAAGAATTGGGTTGTCGGCACCCAAACTTGCCATATAAAAAGTTCCTCTTAAATTTAACTAATCATGTAAGCATAAATGTATGAATAATATTCCTACTTATTGTATCACTTTTTTTTTTTTCTCTTTATATAGAATAGAAACGGATATTCATAATAAAGCATAATATACTGCATAAAACAAACCTTTGAGAAAGGGATTAGTAGTTGGTCCTTAAAATCTGAAAACCCCACGAGCCCCACATCAGCCTTCTCTTCTGCAAACCGATCCTTAATTTCCACCAACCTTTCAGCCACGGTGCCACATCCGGCGAACCTTCCGGTGAAGTATCTCCCTCCCACCACCTCAAGCTCTGGCGCCAAAACTTCACTCTCACCAAAACAATCTTCAACAAACCTCTTCACCATCACCTTCGGCAAACTGCTAACCACCACCCTTCTCCCCGCCGCCGCCGCCACCTTGTAACTTCTGCGATCTATCTCCTCCAAGTAAATCTTTGGCAATACCGCTCTTGCTACAACATTCATATTCCTGCAGCTCAACCCACAGAAGGTGACGAATACCATAACCCTTAAAGCCAACTCGCTCTTAGGCCCCAAAAGGAGAATAAAAGAGTAAGAGAGGAAAAGTAGAATGGCTCTGATCAGCCCACCACCCTCAAAGGCAACCAACATGAAGAAGGAGAAAAGGGCGTGTGGTCTAAGTAAAGAGTTATGGAAGTTGAAAAGCAAGGAATAGTTCTTTCTTCCCTCCAGCCGGAATGAAGAGATTGAGAAGAGTTGATACTGGTTCAGTCTTGACGGGTTCCTGTGGAAGAAGAAGGAGTTCCTTATCTTTCTTGCCGCTCGGTAGAAGGAGAAGGGCAAGTGAGAAGCGGTCTTGAGGAGAGACATGAGAACAACGATCGGTCAGCAATTTCCCGGTTTCATAAATTTTTGATCTTGGTTGATGTCTGAGGATGGTTCATATAAGCGATATATATAGGATTACAAAAAGTAATGTTCCACTCGGGCTTATTGGTAATTACCATTTAACAATTACCGAAGTTAAATATTTTGAGTTTTTTTCTTTTTTTCTTTTTTTTTTTTTGATGTCGACGCGTCTTCTAATTCTAGGGAATGCATTCAATTTATATTTATTATTTTACGCAAAATCCGAAACTTAAGAGGACAAACATCATAAAATATTAATAAAAAAATTTTCTTTATTTAATATTTTATCCTAACAATAATAATAAATAATTGTTTTTTTTATTAATTTTAAATTTTGATTGTTTGAATTTAATCCATCTTATTTTTATGGGCATCATAAACTAACATTTTTAATATATCAAAATACCTGCAAAAAAATATTATTAATCTATGTTAAAAAGAACTATAAGAATTTGGGGAATAAAAAGTGTATCGATACATAATCTGTTATTTTAATATTAGTATTTGGAAGGATATAATTTAGCGAAGTTAGGTTAAACCATTAGATGAGCAGCATGGGAGTAAAATATTACTACATGACAATATACATGTTCGGAACATTTAAGAAGGTGGTTGAGGTGGTGGGGTTGTTTGTACACATTAATCAATGTTGACACTCAAAATATGATACGAAAGAACACATCACTGCTAGGGCTAATTCGTGGAAGCTACACAGCAGAGAGCGTCTGGGAGAGATTGAACAGGGAGTTATGGAGGAAATAATATCAATTTATGTCGACTGATTTGGGTCCATAGAAGAGTGAAACGTACGACTAATGGCCCTTGCGATTCTTCTTTGAATGTTGCCAACCTGCAATCATAAATATACCTATTGGTATTGTACTTTACATGCAATGCTAAATTCTTTGAGATTTTCAGATATCAAGTGTGAAAGTTGTGGTGTGAACCTATCATTTTACAGGGGTGTGGCGTGTTTGCCGTTTGATTTTTACTCAAAGAAGGAAAATATTTCATCAGTATTTTTAATCTAAATATGTGTCTAAATTTTCAGGAGTGCCGCAAGATGAATACTCAAATTGTAAATATAATAATAAGGAAATAAATTATTTTATTTTATAGAATTTTCAGCATTGATGATAGAATTTATCAGACGCACATACTGAAAAGACAACAAGAAAGATAAGATAACAAGAGAGAAACTCATTGGAGATATCAGATTTTCTACGTAGAAACATGAAAGAAAAATTGATGATTTGCACGAGTAAAAGTGGAGCTGGAAAGATACTTAAAAATTGGGAAATTTATATACCTAGCATATAATTTTTATATATTTGAGTATCTCACATCAAAACTTTCATATTTAGTTATATCATACTTTGGTCCTTTGCATCAATACCTTATAATATATATTTCACATTTAAATAGTGATAATAGCGCTATTATTTTTTAATTTGATATTTAAGTTTTGAGTGGTATGAGTGTAAAGATCAAAGATCTAGCTTGGGACATGCAAATGCATGAGAGCGGTGTTCTATGTAGGTCAATTCCCCTATAAAGGAAATTTACATAACTAGCACACAACTCTTAAACATTTAGGCATCCACACCCAAACTTTCAAATATAGATACATCATAAATTAGTGCTTTAAATTTATTTATGAAAATATGCATTTCAGTTCTTGAAGAGTGATAATGATGCTATTTTTCAATTGATATCGAGGTACTGAGGGTTTTGTATGTAGATATGAAATTTTATGTTTGAGATATGTAAATGCATAAAAACTTTGTTATATGTATGTAATTTCTCTTTTTAGAGGTGAATTTACACACATAGCAAATAATTATTTTTTATGATGTATCTCACACCAAAACTTTCATATTTACATATACATCACACTAGTGCTTTAAATAAATACATGAAAATGTGTATTTCACATTGAAAAAGAGATATTATTTCTAATTTTTCTTTACTATTGAGGTTTTGAGTGCTATATGTGTAAAAGATGAAATCATAGTTTTGAGATATGTATATACATAAAAATTGTATTCTATATATATAAATTTCCTACTAAGAACATGAACAGATTAATATGGAAGACTTTAGGGATGGCCATTGTTGGAGTAATCCTCTCTAAAAGTTTTTAATTAAAGCAAGTGAATGATAAAATTTTCGTAAGTCAAAATTAAAAAACAATATAAGGCTAAAAAATTACATAAATATTGCCATTCAAAAATTTTAGGCAATATAAGCTCATATCCACTCTATTTTAGCAAATTTGAAATAACTGTGTAGTTTGACTTATTAACTCAATCTTAAAAGTTTATATAACTGATGTGACTTTTTTATATGCTATGCTTCATGAAGTTGACACCACTACTTGAAGATTTTAATCCCCGACAACGACGTCAAAAGCATGATGCAGACCTTATTTATTTATTTATTTTTGATTAATTTTATATATTCTATATAGTCACAATGATATAAACGTAAGTATACGTATCGCTCAAGTAATACAAAACTTTAATGGAGTTCCGTTTATCGATCCCACAAAGAAGCGAGGAAAGAGGTCCTTAGTCAAAGTTCTAGTCTACTGCTATCAGGCCTTAGATTAGAATGTCAATTAAAATTGTGTTTATCTAGCAACTACTCTTAAATGTAAATGTTAAATGTAATGATAATAACTATTCCTAAATGCAAATGTTAATTCTAAAGATAACCCCTTTTTGGATGAATTGGTTTGGAGGATTTATAGATGTTAAAAACTACTATTCTTATATAGTGAATTGGATAATACAAAAGAATGAGATAAATTAAATATTGTTTGTGCCAAATAGAAGCAATTTTAACTCTCTACCCTGATTAAGTGTTATAGAAAATCATTGGTTAATCTTAGGTTTAGTCCCTAAATCTGTGGTTGGGCTGAGAGGATACTGACTCTCACTCCAAAGCTCCCACTTCTCTTCCCCTGAAGGTTAAAGCTCGCTTTAGTTCTTAAATTCTTAGACCAAATTGGGGATTTTAGTTTGTGACCTTAAAATCTCCAATTCTATGTCCAAATATATATATATATTCTCATTTGTTTGCACTCAACCACTACGAACTTTACCATCAATGGAATTTGAATGTGGTTCCACTTTGTTGAGAATTACACTGCCCTCC
>NW_018227775.1:7653-9406 GCF_001263595.1 Phalaenopsis equestris
TAACAGTACAACGGACTCTTATTGTAATGTAAATGAAGTGAAGTAAAAATCATCACATTAATAATTAAAATTTCTTCAAGCATGCATCCCAATATCCTAAACATAACTCCTACTCATTGTAAAAGAAAAGTAAAAGGAAAATAACGGCATAATCTTCTCATGCCACTATTTTCAAAAGAGAAGAAAGAGTAAGAAAAACACATCATAAAGCACAAAGAAACACAATGAAAACTTCATTAAATCAAAGCAAATTCACTAGCTAAGTGTTTACAAAATCATAAGATAATGAAGAACACAATACTTAGCTTTTTTTCCATGAAAGAAAGATGAAAGTCTCTCCCACAAAGTCTCCCACTGATTCATGCAATGCTAGAACATTCTCTTACAAATTCTCTCAAAATCCCCTCACCAATCTCTCTAAAATGGTAGAAATCTACATTTCTAGTTCTATTTTATTATCTTTAAACATTCTCTACATTTTTCTACTCACACACACCTCCTTTTTTGACATAAAACTACTTTATTATAGTGTAGGGATGAATTTCCTAAGAGATGCCTCTCAAGCAACCTTCCAAAAAGCATTCAAATACATTGAATCTCTTAGAAATTCGCCCAGCATCGCGTCCAAATTGTCATGGGCGCTGTCGACTGCGTTTTGGGTGTCGTCGGCATCATTTTTACGTTACTTTCTGTACTTTGGCGCTATCGGCACAAGTTCTGGCGCCGTCGGCGGCCACCCTGCACAACTCCACCATTTTGCTTCATTTGGCTCCGTTTTAGCTCTGTTTCACCCCGTTTCAGTTATATTGTATTCCTAACAGATAAACCTACAAAATAAGCATAAAAAACCTTCATTTAAAGTTTAATTTCATTCAAAAATACATGAGAAGTGTAAAATTATTAAGCATAGAAAGACATTGAAATGTGTCAAGACAATTTTTTTTCTTGCTCGTTTTTGCTCCAAATTGCATCATTTTTGCTTTTCTTCTCCAAGACTCCATTTCTTGTTCCTGAAACCAAAAATATACAAAATACCTTCTTTTAAAGTGCAATATCATTGAAAATCACTAAATATAGATATTAAAAGCATATGAAAATTGAACCTTTTTTAGGCGTATCAAAATCCCATAAACTTAAATGTTACTTTTGTTAACGTAACACATTTACTACACAAAAGTTATGACTAATGGTAGAGAGTTTAACTTCTAAATTTCTATAATTTGGTCTACTAAATATAATAGCACAACTTAAGAAAAATTTTTAACAACTTAAGTCAAAGCTAAAAGTATAAGAACATCTAGTAGTCAAGTCTAAGATTTTTGATTTGTCATATTAAAGTCACTTAGAATATCCATATGAAAAAGAACTTCATGAGAACTTTATTAGTAAGGATACTAATACTCAAATACAAGTTTAAAAATGCAATAAAGCCTTCTTCCTCATATTGATTCACATGAAGCCAATTTTTTATTAGGCATCTCCTTAAGCTTCTCCTCACATACATTGTCACATACATTTCTTTTCTTTTTCCTTTTTTTTTTCTTTTAGGATCATTTTTAATCCTTTAAGAAAATTTTTTTTTTTTCTTTTCTCCGATTCCTCGTTTATCGAAATGCTCCCTGCTAAGAAATGTTCCAGTTTAACCAAAAGTTTTCCCAAAATTAAATTGTTCCTTGTTCACTTCGAAAGAAAACTTAAAAACTTCCCTAGTAAGCCTTATTATTTTCTTCTTACATGAAACTCTAAGATTTTT
>NW_018227776.1:0-787 GCF_001263595.1 Phalaenopsis equestris
CATTAATTCTAAAGGGTAGACCCTACCCAGAAGAAATTTGACACCTTACCTTTTCCTAAGGGTTTTGTGCCTCCAAACTTCAGAATATTCGATGGGACCGGAAATCCCAGACAACATCTAGCACATTTCAAAGCTAATTGTGGTATCACAAGAAGTAATGAAGCTCTGTTTTGCCAACGTCACCAGTTTGTCAGGAGTTGATTTTGATTGGTATGCCGATTTGCCCAACGATTCAGTCAAAATATTTACAGAATTGGAACAATTGTTTATAAAAAGATTCGTCGGCGCGGAACATCATCATGTTTCTATTGGAGAACTCATGATGGAAAAACAAAAATCTGGAGAAACTCTGGTAGATTATATTTTGAGGTGGAGAAACCTTAGCATGAAATGTGAACCACAACTACAGGAACATCATGCAATTGAGATTCTACTCAGATGGACCAGTAGCTTTCATGCTCAAGGGACTCACCATCAAAACCTTTGAGAAGCTACTAAAGAAAGCTAGTAGTCTTCAAGAAGATATTAAACATATGGATTCTAGCAAAAAGGAAAAAGTAACCAATACCTTTGAAAAGAAATCTGGGATAGTTGTAACCATCGATAAAGGGAAGCAAGCAATGAAAATATATGCAGAAAACCCTCATCCGCCTTCATCTCAACAAACTCAGAAACAGATTAGCCAGTCTAGTCAACAACTATCTCAAGAAGAGTCGTCTCAAAGAAGAAAGGTATCCTTCACAGAAAGACGGGCGATAGTATATTCTTTCAAGAATGAAGCTATCTC
>NW_018227776.1:1013-1444 GCF_001263595.1 Phalaenopsis equestris
GATGAACCAATTTCCCAACTTGATCCATATACCAAAAAGGACGAATGGGTTCAACTTGGAACAAGCTCAAGAAAGTCCTGGATCATATACAAGAATCATCAGAGGGATCTTCCTCATCTACCAAAGATGGATGGGATACAGCATGGAGCAAATCCTCCAAGAAGGTGATAAAACAGATTCAGAACACTTCCAGACAAACTACATATCAGAATCTTCAGTTCGACAGATCAGAGATGGAAACTTTGTCACAGGAACCATCGTCATCAAAAACAAAGAAGATAAAGAAAAAGAAGAATTTTTTTGATAGCACTAGGGGTAGGATAGGGCTGCCTCTACTAGATATGTTGTCTCGGATTCGGGAGAGAAAATCTTCGAACCCTTGACTTTGTACGATTACTTTTTGTTCCTCTGGGACCTGATGAACATAATGA
>NW_018227777.1:0-823 GCF_001263595.1 Phalaenopsis equestris
AGTTACCCATTTTCCCTCCTTGACTTAAGCCTAAGGCTGTAATACTTCATAATTTGTCCCTAAGACTTTTCAATTACACATTTGCCCCTAAGGCTCTAATACTTCATAATTTGTCAAATTCAATTCAAATGACTTTGAAATTTTTATCCTACCGTATTCATGGGTCAGTTGAGACATCAGAGGAGAAAATATAATTTTTCAAAATTTAATTTAATTTATGTAATTATTTTTATGTAAAGAAGATTTTTCACAAAAAAATCCTAACTTGACCAAGGTAAATTATAATCCCTTGAAATTTTTACTAGTGGTAGAACTAGACAAGAGAAGCCTTTGGATCAAATTTCATAATTTTTTTTGAATTTTCTGTGATTTATTAGAATTATTTTAAGTTTTGGGCTATTTAATAAAAATAAAATATTTTAGGCAGTGAAAATTAAGTTTTGTATTTTTGAAAAATCTCCGTAAGGTCAGAGAACTCAGAGGAGTAAATTTTATATTTTTCTAATTTTTCTTTGATTTATTGGAATTATTTTAGTGTAAACTCATTTTTAGCCTTTTTTAAAAAATTATTTTTAAGCTTTAAATTTCAATATCTTTATTTAGAAAATCAGGAAAAATATTCTTATTGTTCTTAAGTGATTAGGAAACAATTTAGAATATTTCCATGAGTTTTATTATTTTTATGATTTTTATAAATTTTTAATTTTTTATATACTTATAATAGGCCAAAAATTAAGTTTTTATTTTAAATATTATTTTACTTTTATAAAATATCCCTGATCACATACAACTCAAAAACTAAGTTTCATAATTTTTTGAGTTA
>NW_018227778.1:0-473 GCF_001263595.1 Phalaenopsis equestris
CCCCTCCCTCACTCAAGATAAAGAATATTGAGAGTTTATGGGATGGAGAGGGGTTGAGATGGAGAATATTTAGAGAAGGTGTGATGGAGTGAGATAGAGAATGGAGAGAGAGAGATGAGGAGAAAGAGAAAGAGTGAATAAGAGTGAATAAAGGGAGAATTGAGAATTAGGTAGAGATTTATAGACAAAGAGAAAGGATGACTAAAAAGAGAGTACGTGAAGTGAGAAAGAGAGAGTGAGAAAGAGAAAGAGAGAGCAAAAGAGTGATGTACAAAGAGAGAAGAGTAAGATAAAGAGGGAGAGTGAGATGTTGAGAAAAAACAAGGGTTACATCAAGGGTAGGAGAGATTGAGAGAGGTGGAGAGAGCTAAGGATGGGGAGAGAGTGATGAGGGAGCGAGAGGGATATAGAAGAGAGAGTGTGGAACAGATAGATAGTGATAGTGAGAGGTAAGAGAGGGAGGAGAGAGAGAA
>NW_018227779.1:0-308 GCF_001263595.1 Phalaenopsis equestris
ATCTTCTAGTAGCGTCATCAAATTCTTGTAATTGCCGATTTAAAAAAAGAAAAAGGTCGGTCAGTATCCTTCCAGCCTAGCCGCAGACTCAGTAACCAAACATAGGATTAGTCAATATTCTTTATGTTTGGTCAAAAGGGTAAAAAATAGGCATGCTCCTATTTGGCACAATATAATTTGAACTAATTCAATTTATTCATTCACTTAAACTTCTTGACAAGGAGCTTTCTTATATATTAAACTTCACATTAGAAACTCTTATTAGTGGAATTATTAATTAAAAATTTATTAAAATTACATTTTTATTT
>NW_018227780.1:0-221 GCF_001263595.1 Phalaenopsis equestris
AATCATAAAAATACAAAATAAATTTCTTTGGGTTCACTAACCTCATAGAGATTTTCCAAAAATAAAAAATTTATTTTTCAACACTTAAAATATTTATTTTTATTAAAGTCCCCAAGACTTGAATTAATTTTAATAAATCACAGAAAATTTAAAAAATTATGAAATTTTGGCCAAATAACTATCTCATCTAGGGCTTGCTCACATAAAAATTTCAAGTGATT
>NW_018227781.1:0-307 GCF_001263595.1 Phalaenopsis equestris
TATACAGAGATCCATATTTTTCAAGTTATTCTACAAAATTTCTTTAAAATAATCATGAAAATTAGCATATTGATTAAAAAATCCTAAGAAAATTTTGGATGGTCCACCATGACTAGAGAAGCCTTTGGAAATAATTTCATGGGTCAATTCCATTAAAATACTCTTAAATTTTACAAACACTAAATCAATAAAACAAATAATCTTGGAAAATATAAACATTTAAATGACTTGATTTTTAATCTCCACTGTGATTTATGATCTAGAGAACTCATCATAAAAAGTTCAAAATATTTTGAGTTCATTTGAT
>NW_018227781.1:434-1363 GCF_001263595.1 Phalaenopsis equestris
ATATTTCATAAAAGTAAAATTATATTTAAAATAAAAACATGATTTTTAGCCTATTTTAAATATTTAAATAAGTAAAAAATCATAAAAATCACAAAAATAATAAAACTCATGGAAATGTTCTAAATTGCTTCCTAATCACTTAAGAACAATTAGAGTATTTTTCATGATTTTCTAAATAAAAAATATTGAAGTCCAAAGCTTAAAAATAATTTTTAAAGGCTAAAAATGAGTTTTCACTAAAATAATTCTAATAAATCAAAGAAAATCAAAAAAAATATAAAATTTGCTCCTATGAGTCCTCTGACCATAGAGAGATTTTTCAAAAATACAAAACTTAATTTTCATAATTTAAAATATTTTATTTTTATTAAATAACCCAAAATTTAAAATAATTCTAATAAATCACAAAGAATTCAAAGATTCCAAGGCTTCTCTAGTCTAAGTCTACCTCCAGTAAAAATTTCAAGGGATTATAATTTATGTTGGTCAAGTTAGGATTTTCTTCGAAAAATCCTATTTTTGCATGAAAATAAATATATAAAATAAATGAAATTCTGAAAAATCACATTTTCTCCTCTAATGTCTCAATTGACCCATGAATGAGGTAGGATAATAATTTCAAAGTCATTTGAATTGAATTTGACAAATTATGAGGTGTTAGAGCCTTAGGGGCAAATGTGTAATTTTGGAAATTTAGCCTTAATTAACATTTAGGCTTAAGTCAAGGAGGGGAATGGGTAACCTCTGATCTTAATCAATTCATTTGATGCTTGAACTACAAGGGGTTAATTGGTAGAAACCAATTTCACTTTCCTCATTAAAACGATAAGTTATTAAATTTCTAAATCATTAAAAAAAAATTTGAAAGTTTATTAAAATTAAATGGTCCTGGAATTAGGGGTATGACTTTTGAAGTCAACAATTAATCA
>NW_018227782.1:0-259 GCF_001263595.1 Phalaenopsis equestris
CTAATTTGGTTCTGAATTGGGAGAAACGTCAATTTTTGGTTGCAGGAGGAATTGTGTTAAGCAGACCCTGCAAAAATTTGAGTTATATCTAAACTAACACCTCCTACTAATGTAAAGGAGTTTTCTTGGACATGTTGGATTTTACAGGCATTTTATTAAAGATTTTTAAAAAATTACCAAACCTCTATGCCAAATTTTAGAAAAGGACAAGAAATTTGAATTTACTGAAAGCTGTTTAAATGCCTTTGAGTTATTAAAG
>NW_018227783.1:0-1495 GCF_001263595.1 Phalaenopsis equestris
AGTTGCTCATTGGCATCCCTTACTTTCTATTTTTTAAAAAAAAATTTAATTTTTTGACTATTTTAATTTAATTTCAAACTCAGCTATTTAATTCCTAACCCTATGGATAAAAAAAAATGAATTTGACTATTAAGAAATTGATAATAATTTTTATTTTTCATATTATATTTGTAATTATAAAAATATAAACTTGAAATGATAAATATAAAAATTTTAGGTGCTATATATGTAAAAACGTAAAAGCCCCAATTTATTATGCAACATGTTCAAGGAAGCAATTATTGAATATGACATATCTTCAATAATGCTAAAATACGTCGGCCAAATAATACATGCATCTATAATTCAATTTTGGTGGCTTCAATTCGTACGAAGCATTTTGTGCAGTCACGTCAATTCATCCCTTAAAAGAATGAAAGAATAAATTTTTGAGCGAGTAACGGTCTTCGAGCTAAATTTACTAAATTCACTGATATAACATTACTATGGCTGTTAACGATCCGATTCCGAATCGAGTTGGAATTGGCTTGAAATCGGCTCAAAAAACCTTTGATTCAAAATTTTGACTCGCGGCTCGGTTCATTTATTACGATCCAACACATCAACACCTAAACTCCTCAAACATCTACTTGAGAAGCCACATATAAAAATAACTAAGTCAATTGAGAAACTTGGCAGTAAATATTTTTACCCAAAAATACAAAAAAATATTATATCAGAAGTCCTGATGCAAAAATACATCATGGCTCCAATCAATGTCTGTCACATGTAGAGTCTGACCCCATCATGTATTAAATTATTTAGTTTTTTTTTATTATTATTATGGACAGTAATTGAAGTCCTGATACATTTTTACATCAAGACTCCTGATGTAATATTTTCTCCAAAAATATAATATGCAAAGACATTTTTGAATATATCTATTTGTTGTGTTAGGTTAAAAATTTCTTGATTAGCTTTCAACTTCTGTTTGTTACTTCCGTATAAATATGGTTTAAGTTATCTAAACAAACCTAATTAAATGTATAGCACTTAAATCCCTATGAGCATATGTCGGTGCTCCAATAAGTAAGGCAAGAACATGGGCCAACAAGTACAGAAACTCTAACAAATCCTACTGCATTTATTATCTGCTGCAACATCAAACATTTAGATATCAATAAGTTTTGCAATTGTTTAAAATAAAGTTTTTTTTTCATATAAATTTAATGAAAGTAGAAATTATAATTTAAGTATATATTGAAAAAAAAAAGTGTATTTTTCTTTTTATCTAACACAAGATTAGATTTTTATGTGAATTCATATTATGTTTATAAATGCTATAATAATTTTTAAATAAGATTCGACCTAACTAAGAATATTACAATTTCATTTTTATACATTTATGCGGTATATGTTATATATATGTATGGCATACATGTATAACATAACTTTTCAAGAAGAAGTGCAAAGTGGCATTTTTAAGGAGCCGAACACGAACAAAGATTTGTTCGTT
>NW_018227784.1:0-767 GCF_001263595.1 Phalaenopsis equestris
ATTTGTGTATTTTTATTTTAGTTACAATCAAATGGTTGAAAAATGGTAAAATCAGTGGAAAAAAAATAAAATTGCAGGAAAAATGAAGATGTGCAAAAAATGAACTGAGAGATGTTTTTTTTTCCTGTGTTTCGGACAAATTAATAATGTTCAAGTCCCATCACACGTGTACGTATTCTGAGGGATGTTTTGTAAATAGTTGTATTCAAAATAATATTTAATATTTTATAGTTGTAATAAAAATATGGTTATCTCCTAAAGCTCCCATTTTTAATTAGAGGATTGATTCCAAATGGAATTTACATACCGCAGAATCCATATGGAAATTAACACATATAAAACCCAAATCTTTAACAACATATAAAAATATCATTATTATTTTAACACACATATAACTCAAATCTTTAAAATCATATAAAAAAATATCACTGTTACTAATTTCTTAAGGCGGCCGTTCCATACATAACACAAAATTTCTCTGTATTTAAATTTCTAAAGCATAAACTCTACTTTTTATATTTATACCACCCCAATCTTTTATTTTACATAAAAAAATATTATTTTTTTAATTTTTAAAAAGTGAAAAACAATTTTTTATAGATAAGTTGGCATACATGAAAAAATTAAAATGTTGGTGTTAGATATGTAAATATATAGGAATTAAGTGGTATGTAAATACGTATTTTTTATATAATATTTTCATGGTGTAATTTCACTGTAACAGAAGAAAAATTCTTCCTTATTTTAATTAAATCGAAAGAATAAAG
>NW_018227785.1:0-347 GCF_001263595.1 Phalaenopsis equestris
ATCTCTTAAAGGTCTAAACTGTTGATGAATTTCAGTATTTTGATTATTTTTGTCCGTCATTTCTGTATTTTTTTTTTCAAAATTTATAATTTTTTTGATTTTTCTGATTTGTCTAACAGTTCTATCTAATTCATAATCGTAGGGCACTAGTCCTTCAGAACCTAAATTATGCATACACTAATATATAATAAAATAAACAAAACAAAACAAAATAAGATAAGATAACTTAAAGTTTAAATAAAACTTTCTAAAAATAGAAATTTGATTTTTAAAATCAATTTCTCCACTGCAAACGGTGCCAAAAACTTGATATCTGGATACTGCCAATATGCACAGTACAACAATAA
>NW_018227786.1:0-838 GCF_001263595.1 Phalaenopsis equestris
ACTCTTGATGAATTTTAGCATTTTGATCATTTTGGATTGCCATTTCTGTAATATTTTTTGGATTTTTCAAGATTTTAAATTTTTTTGGTTTTTTGGATTTTTCTAATAGTTCTCTCTAATTCAAAATCGTAGGGCATTAGTCTTTCAAAACCTGAACTACGCATACACTAACATAAAATAAAATAAAACTAAACACACACAAAATAAAATACAATAGCTTAATCTTTAAATAAGACTTTCTAAAAATAGAAATTTATTTTTAAATCAATAGATTATTTACAATTTTCACTTCACTTCTCCGGCAATGGCGCCAAAAACTTGATCACGAAACTGCTTATATGCACAGTATAACAATAATTCTAATTATATTTTTCACTTATATTTCCTTATTTCGCAACAAAACTAAAAACTTGATCTTGAAGAAAAATAAGAGTTTAACTTTTAATTTATATATTTTGGGATACTACGCAAGTATACGTATCGTTATCAAGTAATATATGACTTTTTAATTAAGACCTGAATATCGAACCCACAGGGAAGACATGCAATATGAACTTTTTGGAAAACTTTCTATTTTTAAAAAGATAATTGTTTAAATTAAAGACATTTTCATAGTAAAGAAATTTTAAATATTTTTGGTAATTTTAATATTTTGACAAAAACAATACAAACTTACTATTTGTAGAATAAAAGCACTAAATATTAAAAATATCTTTCTCCTTATCATGAACAGTAATAAGTATAGGACGTAAAAGTATAGGGATTCTATTGTGGATGTATGCATAATGTGTTATCCCAAATAAGAGCAATAATGTTCCTTACCCTTACTAGAGATGCT
>NW_018227787.1:0-221 GCF_001263595.1 Phalaenopsis equestris
TTATTCAAACCACGGGCTGACTGAATCATCGGATCAATCGAACAGCCACGCGGAGCGCTTCTATTTGACGTCGCCTTCTGAGTCAGCTGCCACGCGGCCCGCCATATTGTTCCAGAGGATCATCCGGCTTGATCTCCGCCATCCATTCAATACACGCGAGAATGGACGGCATACGGTCATCGTCCCCGATGGCCTTAACCGAGAGCCGTCCAACTTAAAAC
>NW_018227787.1:334-707 GCF_001263595.1 Phalaenopsis equestris
GGTGTTGGTTGAGAGCTATGGTAGAGGCTATTTCAGGGGGGAATTGATGAGGGTTTGGCTTCCTTTACTGTTGTGAAGGGGTAGAGCCAATTTGTTTGAAGTTTGGTACTGTGTAGGTTCAGATTGAAGTTTGTCCTGGTTTCGGGCATGATTTCAAACTCAAAATTGGATTTCTGTGGTGGAATTGGGAGAGGGAAATGGATTGTAATGTGCTAAGGGACTCTTAGAGAAGCTCTCTGAGGAGTTTGGGAAGCCTTGGTGAAAAAATTTTCTTACCACACTACGGCCGTGGGGCGGGGGCATTTTATAGAAATTGGCCAAGGGGAAGCTGTTTGACCTCAATCAGAGATTCTTCACACCTTCCTTAGGTCCA